>NC_084604.1:485000-707500 GCF_033807715.1 Cololabis saira | reverse complement strand
ATGATGGATGGATGAATGGATGATGGATGGATGATGGATGGATGGATGATGGATGGATGATGGATGATGGATGGATGGATGATGGATGGATGATGGAGGGATGGATGATGGATGGATGGATGGATGGATGGATGATGGATGGATGATGGATGGATGATGGATGGATGGATGATGGAGGGATGATGGATGGAGGGATGATGGATGGATGTAGGGATGGATGGATGATGGATGGATGATGGATGGATGGATGATTGATGGATGGATGGATGATGGATGGATGGATGATGGGTGGATGATGGATGGATGATGGATGGATGGATGGAGGGATGGATGGATGATGGGTGGATGATGGATGGATGGAGGGATGGATGATGGATGGATGGAGGGATGATGGATGGATGGATGGATGGATGGATGGATGGATGGATGGATGGATGGATGGATGGAGGGATGATGAAGGTAGAGGATGATGAAGGTAGAGGAGGATGATGAAGGTAGTGGATGATGAAGGTAGAGGAGGATGATGAAGGTAGAGGATGATGAAGGTAGAGGATGATGAAGGTAGAGGAGGATGATGAAGGTAGAGGATGATGAAGGTAGAGGATGATGAAGGTAGAGGATGATGAAGGTCAGGGTTCAGATTTCTCCATTTTCCAGGTTATATTATATTAAGTCTGTACTGACTGAGTCATGTGACCAGTCCTGGGTCACATGACCCAGAAGCCTGCGGGGGGGATGAGTCATCAGAACAGAGAAGCTTCTAGAAACTTCAGAAGCTTACTAGTATATATACAGAGGTAATGATTCAGCTATATTTTCGGTTGTGACAAACCTCAAATCACTCCACTTTGTCATCAAACCGTAGCTCTTAGCAGAAAAATGAAAACATCGTGAGCGACGGAGAACCCAGCAGATTCCGGAAATGTTATTTTCATACAGATATCACTTAAAATGTGTTAGTAACGGCAATTCGAAAACAAAAATGAGATTTTTTTGAAGAAAACGTATTTTAACATGGGACTCAATGGAGATCGAGACAGGATTTGGCGTGTCTGTTGGGCCCCCTGTTAAAATTTTGTGCACACCACGCCTGTCAAAGCCACATTATTAGAATCTCAACATGTATGTCTACATTCTGACCAAAAATTATCTGTCTACCTTTTACGGTTTGGCCGTGACCTCGAGTTACAAATAAGAAATCATGTTTTTTTTTCAGTCTAACTACACTCTAGCGAACTGACTCCCGTGCTCTAGATTTGAAAAAAAGTGATTTCCAGTCCTCGCTTGAGCGCTCATATCTTGAAAAGTGTACATTTGAGGAAAAAACTGTTCCAGGTTCAGAGAGAGAAGAGAAGTTTTCCTCCGTTTTGAAGTTTGAATGACGTTTCTACGTGCAAGTATGAGAAAGATACGTGACTGAGAAAAAAGGTGAATTTCCTCTTTTTTCTCCCATCCGCTTTGAATGGCGCCATAGGAATACATGGGACGTGATCTCCCCATTAGTTTGGGAAATTTGGAAATGTTTTTGCACTTCGTGCAAAAACTATTTGTGCCATCGCTCTGAAAATCCACAGGACTGTAGTTAAATTCAGGGCCTACAACTTTCTAATTTGGTTCAGAATTTTTCGAGTAACCGTGTGCGAGTGGTGAGGCCCCAAAGTTCTCCCAATGCATTCCGGATGGGTTTTAGCGCGCACGTTTGTGCACGTTGCGCAAAAACGTGCACGCCAATTGCTTATAAAAGTCATAGCACACGATTCCCGATTAAGGCGCATGTTTCTACGTTTTTACTTTTCGCGTTTTCTCAAAGCTCTAGGAGGAGTAGCGAACCGAAAGTTGTCCGGAAAATGAGGAATAATAAACCCGCAGAATAACAATAGTGCCTCTGGCCTCCGGCCAGAGGCCTACTCCTCCTTGCTATTGCATAGCTTTGGAGGAGTCGTGCCTCTGGCCGGGGGCCGTGGCACTAATTAAAGCTGCAAGCAGCGATGAACGGGCCCTCGCACTCACAGCCACCGCCCCCCATAAGCATATCAGACATGACACCACCCACGACTTCCTATGTCAAACCATTCAAAAGTTATAGCAGAAAAAAGGGACAACCAATTAGAAGAAGGGGCGGGGCTAATTCAAGCCAATGAAGGTCAAGGACTCCATACAGAGTCTGATGACACCACCCACGACTCTTTATGTCATACCATTCAAAAGTTATGGCAGAGAAAAGTTTTCCAGGTGGCGCTGTTGAGCCATTTTGCCACGCCCATTAATGCAAACCATGAAAGATCAAATTTATCGCCAGGCCTGGCTTGCATGCAAAATTTGGTGCCTTTTGGGGAACTATCAAATATGGACCAATCAGATGAAAGGGGGGCGCGCTTTTTGGCATCTAGCGTCGCCACGGTAACACTTTTGAAAGAGAAAAGTAATGCGCGTAGTCGCAGGTTGGAGACGCATATTTTGATGTATAACACACCTGGGTGCACGTTACGGTTCGGGCCGTATTAAGTCTCGAAGGAATGGCATATATTGCTCCAAAATTACGTGATTAATTCAGAATGTTCAAAATGGCCGACTTCCTGTTCAGTTTCGGCCATAGCGCCAAGAGACTTTTCTTTAAGTTGCGACATGATACAGGTGTGTACCGATTTTTGTTCATGTACGTCAAACCGTATTATGGGGCTTGAGGCGCAAAGTTTTTTCTGTCTGAACAAATCAGATGAAGGGTGGGCGCGCTTTTTGGCGTCTAGCGTCGCCACGGTAACGCTTTTGAAAGAGAAAAGTAATGCGTGTTGTCGCAGGATGGAGACGCACATTTTGATGTATAACACACTTGGGGGCACATTACGGTTCGGGCCGTATTAACTGCCCAAGGAATGGCATAAATTGCGCCAAAGTGACACGATTAATTCAAAATGGCCGACTTCCTGTTCGGTTTCGGCCATGTCGCCAAGAGACTTTTCTTTAAGTTGTGTACTGATACAGGTGTGTAGCAATTTTCGTGCATGTACGTCAAACCGTATTGTGGGGCTTGAGGCACAAAGTTTTCAAGGGGGCGCTGTTGAGCCATTTTGGCACGCCCATTAATGTAAACCATCAAATATCAAATTTTTCGCCAGGCCTGACTTGCATGCAAAATTTGGTGACTTTTTGGGCACGTTTAGGGGGGCAAAAAGGCCCTCCTTTCGTCAGAAGAAAGAAAGAAAGAAAGAAAGAAAGAAAGAAAGAAAGAAAGAAAGAAAGAAAGAAAGAAAGAAAGAAAGAAAGAAAGAAAGAAAGAAAGAAAGAAAGAAAGAAAGAAAAATTCCTACAGATACAATAGGGCCTTCGCACTGAAGGTGCTCGGGCCCTAAAAATTCCTGCAAATACAATAGGGCCTTCGCACTGCAAGTGCTCGGGCCCTAATAATAATTAAAGCTGCAAGCAGCGATGAACGGGCCCTCGCACTCACGGCCACCGCCCCCCATAAGCATATCAGAAAAGACACCACCCACGACTTCCTATGTCAAACCATTCAAAAGTTATAGCAGAAAAAAGGGACAACCAATCAGAAGAAGGGGCGGGGCTAATTCAGGCCAATGAAGGTCAAGGACTCCATACATAATCTGATGACACCACCCACGACTCTCTATGTCAAACCATTCCAAAGTTATAGCAGAAAATCGGGACAACCAATCAGAAGAAGGGGCGGGGCTAATTAAGGCCAACGAAGCTTAAGGACTCATTACAGATTCCCATGACACCACCCACGACTTCCTATGTCAAACCATTCAAAAGTTATAGCAGAAAAAAGGGACAACCAATCAGAAGAAAGGGTGGGGCTAATTCAGGCCAATGAAGGTCAAGGACTCCATAAAGAATCTGATGACCCCACCCACGACTCCCTATGTCAAACCATTCCAAAGTTATAGCAGAAAATCGGGACAACCAATCAGAAGAAGGGACGGGGTTAATTAAAGCCAACTAAGCTTAAGGACTCATTACAGAGTCCCATGACACCACCCACGACTCTCTATGTTAAACCATTCCAAAGTAATAGCAGAAAATCGGGACAACCAATCAGAAGAAGGGGCTGGGCTAATTAAGGCCAACGAAGCTTAAGAACTCAGTACAAAGTCCCATGACACCACCCACGACTTCCTATGTCAAACCATTAAAAAGTTATAGCAGAAAAAAGGGACAACCAATCAGAAGAAGGGGCGGGGCTAATTCAGGCCAATGAAGGTCAAGGACTCCATAAAGAATCTGATGACACCACCCACGACTCTCTATGTCAAACCATTCCAAAGTTATAGCAGAAAATCGGGACAACCAATCAGAAGAAGGGGCGGGGCTAATTAAGGCCAACGAAGCTTAAGGACTCATTACAGATTCCCATGACACCACCCACGACTTCCTATGTCAAACCATTCAAAAGTTATAGCAGAAAAAAGGGACAACCAATCAGAAGAAAGGGTGGGGCTAATTCAGGCCAATGAAGGTCAAGGACTCCATAAAGAATCTGATGACCCCACCCACGACTCCCTATGTCAAACCATTCCAAAGTTATAGCAGAAAATCGGGACAACCAATCAGAAGAAGGGACGGGGTTAATTAAAGCCAACTAAGCTTAAGGACTCATTACAGAGTCCCATGACACCACCCACGACTCTCTATGTTAAACCATTCCAAAGTAATAGCAGAAAATCGGGACAACCAATCAGAAGAAGGGGCTGGGCTAATTAAGGCCAACGAAGCTTAAGAACTCAGTACAAAGTCCCATGACACCACCCACGACTTCCTATGTCAAACCATTAAAAAGTTATAGCAGAAAAAAGGGACAACCAATCAGAAGAAGAGGCGGGGCTAATTCTGGCCAATGAAGGTCAATGACTCCATAAAGAATCTGATGACACCACCCACGACTCTCTATGTCAAACCATTCCAATGTTATAGCAGGAAATCGGGACAACCAATCAGAAGAAGGGGCGGGGCTAATTAAGGCCAACGAAGCTTAAGGACTCATTACAGAGTCCCATGACACCACCCACGACTTCCTATGTCAAACCATTCAAAAGCTATGGCAGATAAAAGTATTCTAGGGGGCGCTGTTGAGCCGTTAGGCCACGCCCATTAATGCAAACCATGAAATATCAAATTTATCGCCAAGTCTGGCTTGCATGCAAAATTTGGTGACTTTTGGAGAACTATCAAATATGGACCAATCACATGAAGGGGGGACGCGCCTTTTGGCGTCTAGCGTCGCCACGGTAACACTTTTGAAAGAGAAAAGTAATGCGTGGTGTCGCAGGATGTAGACGCAGATTTTGATGTATAACACACTTGGGTGCACGTTACGGTTCGGGCTGAATTAACTGCCGAAGGAATGGCATAAATTTCCCCAAAATGACACAATTTATTCAAAATGGCTGACTTCCTGTTCGGTTTCGGCCATGGCGCCAAGAGACTTTTCTTTAAATTGTGCCATGATACAGGTGTGTAGGGATTTTCGTGCATGTACGTCAAACCGTATTGTGGGGCTTGAGGCACAAAGTTTTCCGGGGGGCGCTGTTGAGCCATTTTGCCACGCCCATTAATGCAAACCATGAAATATCAAATTTATCGCCAGGCCTGGCTTGCGTCCAAAATTTGGTGACTTTTGGGGAACTATCAAATATGGACCAATCAGATGAAGGGGGGGCGCGCTTTTTGGCATCTATCGTCGCCACGGTAGCGCTTTTGACTGAGAAAAGTAATGCGCATCGTCGCAGGATGGCGACGCACATTTTGATGTATAACACACCTGGGTGCACGTTACGGTTCGGGCCGTATTAACTGCTGATGGAATTGCGCCAAAATTACACGATTAATTCAAAATGTTCAAAATGGCCGACTTCCTGTTCGGTTTCGGCCATGGCGCCAAGAGACTTTTCTTTGAGTTGCAACATGATACAAGTGTGTACGTGTTCGTGCATGTACGTCAAACCGTATTGTGGGGCTTGAGGCACAAAGTTTTTGTTTAGCCATTTTGCCACGCCCATTATTGCAAACCCCTAAATATCAAATTTCTTGCCAGGCCTGGCTTGCGTGCAAAATTTGGTGACTTTCGGGACACGTTTAGGGGGGAAAAAAGGCCCTCATTTTGTTGGAAAAATAAAAATAAAATAAACGAGAAAAACGAGGAAAAAAAAATCCTACAGATACAGTAGGGCCTTTGCACTGTAAGTGCTCGGGCCCTAATAATACATTTTATTTTTAAAGGCGCCTTTTTTGGCACTCAAGGTCGCCGTACACAACACGTTAAAATATAAAACCAACGGAACACATTTTAAAAAAACATCAAAAACATTTAAAAACAGCGGAGGTAAGAAATAAAGAAGACATGAACATTAAATGAGATAGGCAGTTTTGAGTTGTGATTTGAAAAGAGGGAATGAGTCTATGTTTCTGAGTTGGGGTGGTAATGAGTTCCAGAGACGAGGAGCAGAGCGGCTGAATGCTCTGCTCCCCATGGTGGTGAGACGGGCAGAGGGGACAGATAGATCCCCTGCTGGTGAGATGGGCGGAGGGGACAGATAGATCCCCTGATGGTGAGATGGGCGGAGGGGACAGATAGATCCCCTGGTGGTGAGATGGGTGGAGGGGACAGACAGTTGTATGGAGGAGGAGGATCTTAGGGCTCAGGAGGGAGTGTGGACATGGAGGAGGTCCGACAGATATGGGGGGGAGAGGTTGTGGATGGCCTTGAATGTAAACAGGAGGACTTTGAATTGAATGCGGAGCTGAACCGGGAGCCAGTGGAGCTGTTGGAGGACAGGAGTGATGTGATGGATGGAGGGGGTCCCAGTTATGATGCGTTCAGCTGAATTCTGGACCAGTTGGAGTTTATGGAGGGATTTGTGAGGGAGGCCGAAGAGGAGAGAGTTCGAATAGTCCAAGCGGGAAGTGACGAGGCTGTGAACAAGGATGGCGGCAGTGTGGGGGGTAAGGGAGGGGCGGAGGCGACTGATGTTTCGTAGATGGAAGTAGGCAGACCGGGTAATGTTATTGATGTGGGATTGGAAAGATAGTGTGCTGTCCAGGATGACACCCAGGCTCTTAGCTTGGGAGGAGGGTGAAACAGTGGAGTTGTTGGTTCTGGATAAAGTGGATTTGGTGCCGATGGGGAGAACCTCCGTTTTATTACCGTTTAATTTAAGGAAGTTTCAAATCCATAGGAGAAAAGCAGATAAATAGATTTTCAATTCTGATACTCTGCAGTTGCTTTGCTAATGACCCCAGGGTCGTAATCAAAGGTGTTGAACATGGAAATGCACTCACAGGGGTAGGTGCCATGATGAAATCATAGCCCACATGTTCTCCTCTCTCACACTGCTCAGAAACATTTTAAATGGCCATTAATCTTCATCCCCAGTGCCAACGTGCTATTTTTATCTTCCCTCCCACTTCAGGGAGGGCTTCTTACTGCCCTAAATGCCTTTTGTTTGTCAAGGAACAAAATATGATCTTATCTGTCCATTAGTCTGGATCAAAACTCAAGATCCCAGCTGGGCACAAATCCAGGTGATTCTGCAAACTCAGATATTGCCAAAGCCCTATGGAGACACAGTGGAGGAATCATCAAGAGGAAGTTTGTTAGTTAGATTTTTTTTTATATATATATATTTTTATGACGATTTTCCCATTATATCACCCAGTGACAGTCCTGGGGCCTCATCTATAAAGCTTGCTTGCGCACAAAAAGGGCTTGAAAGAAGCCGCCTTCTACGCAAAGGCTGGGATCTAAAAAGAAAAAACTAACCGAAAAATCTGCTTATCTTTACGGCAACCGTAAGAATTTACTTAAGACATGGGGGAACTGGCGACGCAGGCTGTGAGGTGGTGAAATGAAGCCAGATTCATGTCATACTCTTAATAATGTCATCACATATCACAACATATATCAGACTTATAATAAAATAGCGCTGATCGTGTCCCTCTGTGTGTGAAGCTCAGCGTCAGTCAGGACTCTGCTGCTGCTGCTGCTGCGGTGACACGCCGGGAACCTCCTCTTCACCCATCCCGACAACCGTAGAGTGACTGAGGACAGAACAAATGAGGGGCTTCGTAGAGCGTTTAGGGGCTCTAGCCCCTCATTTCTTCCCTAAAGGGACACAGATTTTTTTATATATATAATGAGTTTTACGCGCGCGTGAAACCTTTAGGTGCGGGTGTAAGCCTAAATTAGGGTCCCGCGTTAAAACGACGCAGAGCCTACGGCGAAGGGTACGCGGTGACGCGCACCTACGCCGTAGGCTCTGCGTTGATGTAACGCGGAACCATAAATCAGCCCTGAGCAGCTCTGAGGGGAGACGGGAGAGGAGGAGGGGGAGCGGGGGGTGAAGCGGGGCTGCCGGGCCGTTCTCGCATCGTCTTCGCACAGGGTGTGTCGATGATTTGCAATTAATGGCTGATCCTACCGTTAGTTTTTAAACTGTAAAAAGTGGGGGGAAAAAAACATGATTTTGAAAAGACAGGCATGTCCCCACTGTTGCACCGGGGCACTCACGGCCAACTCAACGCCGTGCTGCCACTCACTCGCTGTATTTTATACTATTTATTTTTCTACTTTTACTGTGACCACAAAATAATGTGGTTTTCCTGTCCTCCACCTCATCCTCAACATCTCGATCTCAGCTCTCAGTAAAATTCAGTGGCACGGTGGCTGGATACTTCTCATTCATCCTGAAGCCAAACAGGCTGCAGGAAGCCACTGCGCATGCTCAGCAGGCTCATTCATATGCAAAAACATACCATTTTTGGTATGAAGTGGGCGTGTAGAGGGCGGGATATGAGGCGGATTCAGCTGTGCAACCTTCCAGCTGGACTGTGATTTATAAAGCGAACATTGCGTGCAGGTGTGCGTTCACATGGTTTTGGTCCGGATTTTTTTGCGCCTGGCATTTTCGGCTTTTGGGTGTACGTGCACTTTTAGTATGACTCCTACGCAGTCCATTTTAAATGAGGCGACTGGGCATTGCTATCCTCTACCAACCCTGGGAGCCAATCCTGAGGAGTGAGCAGCTTCTTTACACCAGACAGGGTGGGGTTTCTCTGGCCGGACGTAGCGTTTGGAAGGATCACGTTATTCCGGCCAGACCCACCCCCCCCCCCATCTTGCACCCCGGTTGGTTAGACGATAATGAGATCCAGTCCTGTAAGTTTCCCATGCGTAGCACCCACAAATAGGAAACAAATGTTTCCTTTGAGGAGTCTTGGCCTCCATTGATCCTTTTGTTCCCTTCATGTTGAGATACTGTTTACTTCCAGGTCCTTTTTATACTCAACACACTCAGGTCAAGTATGTTTACTCGACTGCTTCAACAGTTACTTTCTAACTGTGTCTTTCCACCTCCTGTTGAGTTGTGAGTTTATCAAAGCTTTTTTATTGAAACAGCTACTCTCACCTGGAAATAAAACTGAAATAAGTGATGAACTAGAACAGTTGGCTCTCAAACCATAAACTGATGTGTAGAGCTGAGGGCAACGGAGGAGTATGCCACTGCTTCTATAATCAATCTGTAGTGCTCATACTCGCCAAGAAGATACGTGATTTTACTAAAGCATACTATTTTACCATGGGATATACAACTTTATCAAACAGGAAGCAAAATTCAAAAATGAATTGATTTGTCATCATCATCCATATCTACTTGCACTATCCATCATACTGTGTGTTCACAGTAACCGATATGTTGCATTAGTCCAAGTAAAATCCAACCTTTCTTTATTTATCATCCCTTACTCTTGTGCAGTAATTCAGTGTCAAACTGAAATCATAGTTTTAAAATGCATGCACTCATCTTTGTCTGTCCAGTTGAAATCAAACTCATCCAGACTTCTCACAACTGGACTTAAACACCCAGATAATGCAGATAAGGGTGGGATGCTCCTGAATGTAAATGTTTAATCAGAATCAGAATCAGAATCAGCTTTATTGGCCAGGTTCGAACATTGTCCAACAAGGAATTTGACTCTGGTAATTTCGCTCTAAACAATAAAACAAATGTGGTATTTCTATGATATAGAACATTTAAGGTGCAGCAGTTTGAGGTAGAGAAAGAAAAGAAGAGAAAAGAAAAGGGACAGTTCTGAATAAAATAAAAATAACCTATTTACAATTTTACAATTTTACAAGACAATTATACAAAAAATACAAAAATATTATACAAATTATACAAATAAATACAAAGTGAGAGGTGCTGCAGCAGAGTGAGGCAGACATGGTTATCAAGGAAGGTGCTAGATGATTTTTATTGCACGTGATTGGTTTCTCTGAGACTCTATTAGTTGTGGGAGTTCATCAGAGCAACCGCTTGGGGGAAGAAACTGTCCCTGTGTCTCGAAGTTCTGGCGCACAGAGCTCTGTAGCACTGTCCAGAGGGGAGGAGTTGGAACAGACGGTGTCCCGGGTGTGAGGGGTCAGCAGAGATTCGACCTGCCCGTTTCCTGGTCCTGGACCGGTACAGGTCGTCAATAGATGGGAGGTTAGTCCTCTCTGCAGACCTGATTGTCCGCTGCAGTCTGTTCTGTCCAGTTTGGTGGCTGATCCAAACCAGACAGTGATGGAAGAGCAGAGAACAGACTGGATTATGGCATTGTAAAAGGTGATCAGCAGCTGCTGTGGCAGGTTAAACTTCCTGAGTTGATGCAGGAAGTACAACCTTGGCTGAGCCTTCTTCCTGACGGAGTTGATGTGGGTCCCGGGAGATGGTGGATCTCAGGAACCTGAAGGAGTCTGAGGTGGAGACAGGGCTGTTGAGGATGGTGAGGGGGGTGAGTGGCGGTGGGTTTTTTCTGAAGTCCACCGTCATCTCCACAGTCTTGAGCGGGTTCAGCTCCAGGTGGTTCCGACTGCCCCAGTGGACCAGGTGTTCCACCTCCCGTCTGTACGCGGACTCGTCACCTTCCCGGATCAGGCCGAGTCTGTAGTCATTTAGTCCTGTGATAGTGGGTTTCTTCGGGACTGGAATGATGGTGGAGCGTTTGAGGCATGAGGGCACCTCACACAGCTCCAGGGACCGGTTGAAGATCCGTGTGAAGGTGGGAGCCAGCTGTTCGGCGCAGGCTCTCAGGCAGGAAGGGGACACGCCGTCCGGGCCTGGAGCCTTCCTGATCTTCTGCCGCTGGAACAGCCGACACACCTCCTCCTCACCGATCCTGAGTGCAGGCAGGGTGTCAGGTGGGGGGAGGGGGGTAGACAGAGGTGGGGGCGGTTGGCTGAGGTTAGGTCTGGAAAAAGCGGGCAGTGGGGGGGTGGAGGTGGAGCAGCTGGGGGGGGGGGGGGGGGGTGGTGATGGTGGAGCAGCTGGGGGGGAGGGGGGGTGGTGATGGTGGAGCAGCTGGGGGGAGGGGGGGGTGGTGATGGTGGAGATGATGATGATGATGATGATGGTGATGGTGATGGTGATGATGGTGAGCCGTTGGCCTGGTCGTCATCGAACCGGCAGTAAAAATTGTTCAGCTGGTTGGCCAGCCTGAGGTTGCCTGCAGGGCGGGGAGCTGGTCTTTTGAGCCCCTTGATGTTCTGCAGACCTCTCCACACAGAAGAGGGGTCAGGGTTGGCAGAGAGGCGATTCTGCAGCCGTTCGCCGTAGGATCGCTTCGCTTTCCTGATCTCTCTCCTTAGCGTCTTCTTGGCCTGTCTGAACAGGTCTCGGTCGCCACTCCTGTAGGCATCCTCCTTGTCTCGGCGCAGCTTCCGGAGGTTCGATGTGAACCAGGGCTTGTTGTTACCGTATGTGCAGAAGGTCTTAGTCTGCACACACATGTCCTCGCAAAAGCTGATGTAGGATGTCACCGTGTCAGTTAGTTCATGCAGATTTGAGGCCGCAGCTTCAAAGACACTCCAGTCCGTGCACTCGAAGCAGGCTTGAAGCTCCAGCTTTGACTCCTTTGTCCACTTCTTCACAGTCCTCACCACAGGCTTAGATGTTTTCAGTTTCTGCCTGTAGGTCGGGATCAGATGAAGAAGACAGTGATCCGAGTGTCCTAGAGCTGCGCGGGGAACAGAGCGGTATGCGTTCTTTATGATGGTGTAACAATGGTCCAGGGTCCGCGTATCTCTGGTGGGACACGTGACATGTTGCCTGAATTTCGGGAGTTCGTGGGTGAGGTTTGCTCTGTTAAAATCCCCCAAAACAATAAAGAGTGAGTTCGGGAGTTTTTTCTCCAGGTCTGTTATCTGGTCGCCCAGCCGCTGCGTGGCTTCAGCCACACACGCGTCCGGTGGAATGTAGACGGCCGCCAGAACAAAGGATGAGAACTCCCGCGGTGAATAAAAAGGCCTGCAGTTCACGAAAAGTGACTCTAAGTGAGGGCTGCAAGAGTCTTTTAGCACTGTGACATCCGTACACCAACCTTCGTTTATATAGAAGCAGATCCCGCCATCTTTTGTCTTTCCTGAGAGTTCCTTGCTGCGATCCGCTCGGATGAGCTGGAATCCCGGTAGCCGTACTGCGCTGTCCGGGACTAGATCACTGAGCCAGGTTTCAGTGAAGCAAACGGCGGCAGATCTGCTGAAATCCCGGTTCTTTGTGATGAGCATAAGTAGTTCATCCATTTTATTAGTAAGGGAGCGGACGTTCCCCAGGTGGATGGAGGGGAGCGGGGTTCGGAATCCTCTCTCTCTCAGCCGCACGAGGGCTCCCGCGCGCTCCCCCCATCTGCGTCTCCTGAAGAGCCGGTAAACAGCAGCTGCTGCTCCGACCAAAATCTCCTTAATGCTGTCCGGGTCGGAGAAAATTGGGCAAGATGTGCCGGGAGAAGACTTCCTAATATTAAGTAATTGTTCTCTGCTGAAGGTGACCCGTGAAGGGCAGCAAAAAACAGGAAAAATAAACAAAAAGCTGAAAAAAATCAGAGAGCTAAACACCGAGGCGACCATAGGAGGCGCCATCTTGGATCATCCTGTAATGACACCCAAAGTGGACTGTGCATGTTCCACGGCTTGAGCTCGAGCTTTGAACTGGAATGATTCAATTCAATTCAATTGTATTTATATTGCATCTATTACAATAGAAGTTGTCTCTAGGCGCTTTCCAGAGACCCAGAACATGAACCCCCGAGCAATTATTTAATAAACATTACATTAACACTGGCAGGTAAAAAACTCCCCTAGTGGAAGAAAAACCTTACGCAGGCCAGGATGTCAGCAAGCATATAGCAGATGTAGCCCTGTGGATATTTTAGTGTTAAAAAGGCATTGATTAGAGTATTTTCAAAATAAATAACCTTTGAGATTGAAAAGAAATAAAAAGGTTCATGGTTCATGTTATGTCAAATGTTTATTTGTGTTTTAAAAAAGTGCCTTTATTATTATTATTATTATTATTATTATTATTATTATTATTATTATTATTATTATTATTATTATATTATACTATATTATTATTATTTATTTCATGATTGTGAATGTTATTGGGGCGTTTGGCTGATGTGAAGGTACAGGAATAAATGCATGTATGTATTTTATTTTGAAAAGCCAGGTACGGAGGTTGGTCGGGTCGAGACGAGAGACAGGGGAAGAGAGGAGATGCAGGAGAGACGCGGACGGGACGACACGAGAGCGGAGGAATGACTGTCAGCAGGAAACCAGAAACACGTGGACAGCTTTGGAGAAGAGTCTGTCGAGTTTTCTGTTGTTTTTTTCACCAAAGTCGTACAGGAGTTCGACCAGGACTCTGGAAAAGACGGTGTGGTGGTGGTTGTGTGCGGTCCAGTGGCATACTGAACCCGAGAACGACCATGCAGCAAAGCTAGAGGCTAGTCCAGCCGCTAGTGGTTTCCCGGGACTTTGTGGAGTGAGCGGCCAGCTACCTGGACGGCAAGGACCTGGAGAAAAGCGGGCGTGGAGCCGAGCAACGCGGGATTGGCAGTGGCGGTTCCTCAGGACGGGTCCTCTTCCCAGAACCTCATCTCTCCTCCGGCCATGTGTGTGTGTGGATACGACACTCGGGGGGTAAGGTACCTTTTTTCTTTTGTCGCCATTTCATGGTGAAGGAGCCATTTTGTTTTTGCTTCGACGCACCCACGCTGCATTCAGGCCTGCAACGTTGGGACAATTAATTGAGAGTGCTCGATTTAAGTTGCACGTGGTTTAATTTTGTGTTTATGGAGATCCTTTAAAGTGTGATATATTATATTTTCTCATTTTGTGCCGTAGGGTACGCCTTAGGGTCCGCTTTTTTCCATACAAGATTGATTTTGTCTTCATCTGTGGCTACATTTGTAAATAAATAGCCAATCAATTAACTCAGTTCCTCTAACAACACTCATTAAGTAAATAACAAGGTTTTTGGAAAAAGACACAAAATAACAAGGTTTTTTTCAAAGACACAAAATAATTTATTTTATGACTATGTAAACATTTGCTCTTTGACTTACTTAACTTTGACCAGTGAAAGCTGCACTTGCATGAGAGCGCCCTCTATTGGCGCAAAACACTGAAAACGGTCAAGCCCTGGATTTAATGAGTTCATTAATTCAAGTAAACAAGATATGTACTTCCATCAAATTTATTTAGTGTAAACATATCTGCCATATTTCAAGTGAACAATAAGAAATGTGCATTCTTGAAAATGAAATGATTCAGCAGCTTATTCAGTCTGGAATCTGGATAGGATAACTTAACAAAAGCTGCCATAGGGAACAAAAGTGCATTTTTCAAAATTAAATAATTAACTTATTCAGTCTGAAATCTGGATAGGATAACTTAACACAAAAGCTGCCATATTCCAAGGGAACAAAAGTGCATTCTTCAAAATTAAATAATTCAACTGAACTTATTCAGTCTGGAGCTTCAGTACAGTAAAGTGAACACAACATAGTAGAACAGAGTCGCACTCACACTGAACTTAAAGTAAACTGCCCTCCCATATTTCCTCACCTCCCTCCTGCCCCCCTACATCCTCCTGTCCTGCAAATGTACTACTCATCTTCATCAGACTCTTCATCATCAGTGCCAAAATCTGCGACACATAAATTCTTGTGCAAGAATACCAGCTGGTCAATGTGCTCTGACTTGAGTGTGCTCCGCTGTGCTGTTACAATATCTCCTGCGGTGGCCTATACCCGTTCTGCAGATACACTGCTGCCTGGAATGCACAGGTACCGTTTGGCCACATTAGCAATCATGGGGTACAGCACTTGATGCACACTCCACCAGTGGAGAGGGTCTTCTTGTAGAGAGGGTGTTAAAGCAAGGCGGTACTTAGCCATCTCGTCCCCGGCTATGGCATATGCTGATTTGGGCTCTGGAGCTAGAGAGAGAAAGAGAGAGAGTGGGTGTGAGCAGAGAGAGAGAGAATGAGAGTGTGAGGAAAAACTAGCTCAACCAACAGCTGGGTAGAACTTATTATTTAAAAAGTAAAGATTCCTACCCTGATTTGTGAACGCCGGTCCTAACAGGTCCTCAACAGCTCCTCAACAGCTTCTTTTGGCTGGTGGCGGTGGCGGCGGCGGCAGCTCCTTCTCCTGGTCCTCCTCAATGTCACCGGTCACTGCTGCTGCTGCCCTGGCATTGTTGTCCTCTGGGGTCTCTTCCTCCACTCTCACCTCTTGCTGCATGTAAAATAATGAGAAGAGAACACAGAAAAAGTCGCAAATCCAATTGCCTTGAAACCACATGTATTTTTACTATACACATTTTTTATTTAGAATAAAATGACAGATTTACCTCTAGTGATGCAGCCTCAGCCATCACTTTGCCATATGTCTGCTCTCTCTCGTCCTCTGAAAGGAAGGGTAAGGCCTTGAACCGAGGGTCAAGGTCAGAAGCGGTATAGAGAAGGTTTTTCTCTGCCTCACTGGTGTATCTACTGCTGAGGTCATCGTGGATGGCCTTTTTAATATCCCGGACCAATGGTGAATCTTCTGTGTTGGGCCCTGTGTTCTGGAGGAGCTTTGTGTGCACAGGAGCGATCAAACAAGCTGTGTGGTTTTTCTCCTGAGACATCAGAGTGGTGGAGTCTTTTATTGGCTTTAGGGCGGAGACCATTTCCTCAGCATTTGAGACATCAGTTTCATTGAGAGTGGCAATGTCAGTTTCCTTCTTTTATAAACTGGGGGGAAAGCAAGTGATGAAGAATTGTGACAGCTTTGCCCCCCTGCAGGGGCAGGTTGCCCCAGTCCTACCTCCTGCAGGGGTTTGAACTAGGACCCAACACCTTTGTGTTAGCTTCAAACTTCCTACCCCCATGTAGAAGATCACACCTTGGAAGTTGACTCAAACAGACTCGGAACACTAGAAGCACCCCATGGGGTGATTTTCATCTGTGAGCTATTGTCTCACACAAGTTCCGGCGTCTTGCATCCCTGCCGAGATGGCACCGGGGGAATGGCCCCCACTTCCAGCTCCTGCAGAGACGAGGACTCAATAACATATAAGGACTTCCTGACCCAGGGGGTAGTCCCGGGTTGGAAGATCACAGGCTTCTTGTATAAAAACTCTGTTGTAAAGCCTCTCGGGGTCGACACACCAACTACAGACTCGATCTGTGCTGGTCATGTCCACCGCCGGCTTATTGATTAAAACCTCTCTATATCACGAGCGGACTTCTGAACTGGTTTTTGATAAATTCCTCAACACAAGCATACGGAGCCCGTAAGAGCTCAAGTGAAGAAAAAAAAAGTAACTTCGTGGCCACGTTAAAGTTAATCGAGAGCACGTTATGTGTTATCGTGAGCACAATTTATTAAAGCGTGGGTACGATTAACAAAGCGTGCGCACATTTTGGAAAATTGTGCGCACACTATATCATAAAATCATGAGTACGATTTACTTACCCTTGATCAAAATTTAATAAACGTGCGCACGTTATATTCAATCAGTAATGCGTCCCTTATCAGCCATAAGGGCATTAAGATCCTTGAAACATGGATCTCCTAAGAATTTACCATGGGTTAGGCATGGCGCAAAAAGAAATGCTGGCAACTCTAGCCACCCATGGTATAGTGATCAGTCTAGCCACTTTGAAAAGGATGCTTAGAACAAGTAATCTCCGCTGTCGCAATTATGATGATCTAGGTCTCATAATTGATTTTATTTTGGGCCAACTCCAAGGCCCAGGAAGACTCCATGGGTATCGTTGGATGCACAAGAAATGCATTAATAACGGTTTGCGCGTCAGGAGAGAGGATGTGCGAATCATCTTGAGCGAACTCGACCCAGAGGGCACCCAATATCGCCGCCGGCGACATCTCCAAAGGAGGCTATACTTCTCTCGTGGTCCAAACTTCATATGGCACATCGACTCTTATGATAAATTGAGCCCATATGGGATTGGCATTAATGGCTGCATAGACGGCTTCAGTCGTACACTTATATAGCTCAGAGCTTCCCGCACTAATAGTGACCCGCATGTGATTGGAGGCTATTATGCAGAGGCGATAGAGCGGGTGGGGGGCTACCCGAGACTCATGCGAACAGACATGGGGACAGAGAATGTTGTCCTTCGGGACATGCAAGTGTACCTTCGGCAAAATGACGGAGATAGTAGAGTGGGCCAGTCAAGCTTTTTGACAGGGAGGAGTACTGCGAATCAAAGAATAGAGAGCTGGTGGGGCGTGATGAGGAGAGAAGGCATTGAGCACTACGTCCAGATGTTTGGAGAGCTCAAGGATGAGGGAATGTTCGCGGGTGATTACCTGGACAAAGCGTTGATCCAGCTGTGTTTTATGGGACCCGTTCAGGTGGGCAATAACCTACACTATTTTAAATAGATTGATACATTTATGCCACTATCTCTCTCTTTTACAATGCGTAAAAAAGTTGTATTTCAGCAGAGCTTATAGACCTATACGCAACTCATTTTGTTCCATTTATCACGGTTTGTATTACACTTTGCTGTTTGTGTGTGTTGTAGGAAGAGCTAAACAGCATCACGGACGTCTGGAATGCGCATCGCATTCGACCCTCTACAAATCCAGGTGTTCCGTCTGGCATACCTGACGTCATGTATGTCGCATCACATCTGTGGGCGGCTGACGATCATCTCGTTCCTCTAAATGAGAATGACTTGGCTGTTTGTAAAGAAAACTGCACATTCCTCAGCTCCGTTCCATGCGACCCCGATGTCTTTGATTTTTGCGCAATTGTCATGAATGAGAGAGGATTACAGTTCTCAAATAGTTCACACCAGGCAGTGGAATTGTATCTTACTTTGCGAGACATTGTGCGTCCACTGATATGGGAGTAAAGAGCATCACACACACACAATACGTTTTCAAAAACAACAGTTTATTGTTTCATTTTAATATGTTGGCTTTTTACACCTAAACATTGCACATACCTAAAATACAAAAAAAATTGCATTTGCTTGATAAATTAACTTTTCTGTTTACTTGCCTGTTGTAAAACTTGTAATAAAGTGAATAAACAAATAAAAAAACATTTTCAGTTCAGCAAGTAACTTTAGACTGAAGAAGAATAACGGGCATACAGTCACAATATGTTTAATGTTAAACTCAAAAGCAGCCCTGTATGAAAAAAATATGCAGATCGGGAGGCTGTGCACTTAGTAAAACAAGATTTTTCCTTATTAACAGAATGTCCACAGGTATTTATCTGTAAGTTCTTTAACATCTTTAAGAAAAGAAAGTTGAAACCAGTTTAATCTAACAATATTAAAAACTGGTTCATGGTGAAAATTTGAGTCATACAATTGCAACCCAGTGCAACTAACTTGTTAATTAGTTTGAGGAATGCCACATCAACTTCTGACCCTTCTTGATGCTTGGGGCAATGCAGTTGTTTAATTAGAAAATATTAAATCAAACTACGTAAAAGAAAATACAAACCTCCCATATATAGATTATCAAAGAATCTAAATTATGTCCATCACCCCCACAAAGCTTGTCAGCACACTGTTGAAATAATTTCTGAGGTCTGGGTAAACATTGCACATACCTAAAATACAAAAAAGATGTGCTCAATAAAACAAATTTGTTTGATAAATTAAAGCCACTTTTCTATTTACTTGCCTGTTGTAAAACTTGTAATAAAGTGAATAAACAAATAAAAAAAACATTTTCAGTTCAGCAAGTAATTTCAGACTGAAGAAGAATAATGGGCATAGTCACAATATGTTTACTGTTAAACTTAAAAGCGGCCCCGTATGTAAAAAATATGCAGATTGGGGGGCTACGCAAAAGAAAAACACAAACCTCCCATATATAGATTATTAAAGAATCTAAATTATGTCCATCACCCACACAGAGCTTGTCAGCACACTGTTGAAATCATTTCTGAGGTCTGGGTAATTGTAGTAACCAATGGGTAATTTCAAAATACATGCACATGTGTGAGCTTGAGGCCTGCGTTGGAAATCAGTTGTGTCAATGAATTCAATTTGGATATGACTCCCCAACAGATTGGATCCAGTGCAAAACCTCAGGAAGTTCTGCAGAGTTTGGTGATCAGCCTCAGTAATGTACCGCTTCAGATAGCGAGCAACAGCATGTTGTACTGCAGTCATCTCTTCTGGGAACTGAAGTAGATCCTTCATAGTCTTCGAGGTTGGGTTTTTCTCCAGTAACACTTGGTGCAATCTCTCAATAGGGAGGCTGTGCGCTAAGGTATGAAGGATGGGACGCCAGCATTCGATAATGTACATGGGGGCTTGAATTATAGACTTGTGACCCAATTGGGATAGTAATGGGACTAGATTGTCTTTATTTGGAAGTTGATGGCATTCATGCGCATCAAGGATGTCAAGCACTGCATCCATTTCAACAGAATCAAATTTCTCTAAGGCACTGAGAAGAACCTGTCTCTCCTGATCTGACACATACTGTAGGAATGCATCCTTACAGCTGCTGGATGCTGTTCCATACAGTGCCTCCTCCAGGAATGGTGCTGCTATCTGCACTGGAAGGTATCCAGCACATTTCCACCCCAAAACCAGGACTCTTGCCACAGCCTGCCATTCTTCGATTTGAAAATCATGCCTTATGAAAGGCACTTTGGCATCGTGTCCAATGGTGTATGGCAGAGGACTCGTTCGCCTCCCGTAACGTCATGTAATGTGAGAAAGTCACCAGTTAACACGGTCACCACTTAAACCGAAACACCGGCCGGGTAGCGAGAATGACCAAGCCGCCTATTAGGTTTGCTCGTCTCCATTCAAAGTTACAGTTACTTACTACACATCACAGTCACAGTCAGACTTTAACAATTCTTATCGCGCTTTCATATTTAGCCTAGGTGTCGCAGCTTTGCATATTGTCAGTAGCCTAGCCAATTTATAGCCTGTGGAGTGCGGATCATAACCGAACCAATTGTGAAGCAGGGGTGCCTGCTGGCGCATCCATTCATCCGTTTTTGTTTTGTTTAAATACAATAGATTGCACATGTTTATATTGCCTACCTTTTCATGTTCAAGTTTGTTAACTACATCATCGCTGATGCCCCGATCCTTGAGGAAGTCCCTCAGGCTAGCTGTCGGCTCCATTGATGGCAGTGGCCCTACATCGAGTGGTCAATAACGTTACATTCATGTGTTAGACAGAAACGGTCACCTCTCACTGTCTAATAAAATCACATGTAAGCTAAACACTTGCGAGTAAACTGGTACAAGCACAACATTAACTTACCGGAGCCGAAACCTCTCCTTTGTTCGTCCAGTGCTGTTCAGTGAAAATGAATCGATCTGATCTGTGTCCGGCGTGGGAAGCACCGAAAGAAAGTTTACAATTAACTAAAGCGAGCACTCAATTTAGGAAAACGAGAGCTTGTTTAACCAAATCGTGCGCACAATTTAGTAAAAAATGTGCACACGTTTTATTAACTCGTGTGTACGATTTATTAAAATGTGCACACGTTTTATTAACTCGTGTGTACGATTTATTAAAATGTACACACGTTTTATTAACTCGTGTGTACGATTTATTAAATGTGTTCACGTTTTATTAAAAATATATTGCATGATCCTTCACGGGCTCCGTACAAGCAGGTGCAGATAGCAGGCTGAGTTATTCATAATAACATTTATTTATTATGCTACTGCTACATGTCAGAATGCAGTGCACAACAGTTCTTTCTCCCAAAGTTTAACTGTTTTTATAAATCTATAATGCAGTGAGCAATAAAAACGGTTCCAAAATTATATTTTGCTATCAATATCAGGGGAGAGAGCAAGGTGGCAGTGATTGCAGGCTGTTGCTCGAGGACACGCTCAGTCATTTCGTATGCACTATTCCATCCAGGGTTTCCGTTGTCCGGTAATTGCCGGACTTTGTCCGGTAAAATATGCCGAAGTCCGGTATTTTATAATCTCTCCGGTCAAAATGTCCGGTGAAAATACTCACTGGGGCTGCGGGACTAGGGACTAGAGTCCCCGGGAGTACCGCGGAGGGACACGCCGAGCCCCGGTGCCGGGAGCCGGGAGGAAGCGGAGCTGCGGCGCCGACATCCACGTGTGCGTTGATTTATGGTTCCGCGTCGCACCGACGCAGAGCCTACGGCGTAGGGTTCGCGGCGACGCGCACCCTACGCCAGACCCTACGGCGTAGGCTCTGCGTTGGTGTGACGCAGAACCATAATTCCGGCTTAAAAGTAAACAACATGCGCCCAAGTACCCGTGCATGACAGGCAGACACAAACGGGGAGAAGAGACAATTTCTTTAATTTTTATTTTTTTTAAAAAACTTTATCCTTATGAACGCAATTGTTATATACGGTAGTCCAACTTTCCTTATTTTAATCAGAACACTTTCTTTTTTCCTCTTCGGCGTGGAGTAGTGGGCTTGGAGCGGCAGCCATCGGTTAGTTTTTTTTTTTTTAGATCCGAGGCTTTGCGTAGATGGTGGCTTCCGCAACTTTCAGGCGCTTTTTCTGCGCAAGCAAGCTTTATAGATGAGGCCCCAGGACTGTAACCGCAGTACCGCTGTTAGGTTGTGGTTTTCTAAGGACCCAAGTG
Organism: Cololabis saira; assembly: GCF_033807715.1. Classification (NCBI taxonomy): domain Eukaryota; kingdom Metazoa; phylum Chordata; class Actinopteri; order Beloniformes; family Belonidae; genus Cololabis; species Cololabis saira. The sequence continues at coordinate 685,568 of NC_084604.1, read as the reverse complement.
CAGGGGAGAGAGGGAGGCCGGAGGCAGGAGTTCTCAAAAACAAAAAGGATTTAATCCACAAAAGGCAAAAACAAGGCGCTGCAGAGCAGGATCAAAAAACACAAAACTAACAGGGATAAAGACCAGGAGCACATGGAGGGAAGAACCAGTACGGACCGACAGGGAACCAAGGAATGACAAGACAAGATATACTGAGGGGATAACGAGACATGACGAGACACAGGTGCAGACACAATCAGGGCAGATGGGACACAGGCGGGGCAAGACAGAAACTGAAAGTCAAACTGGGGGAAGTGTCAAACCCTGACAACCGCGGAGTAGTACTCGGTGCCGGGAGCCGGGAGGAAGCGGAGCAGCGGCGCCGACATCCACGTGTGCGTTGATTTATGGTTCTGCGTCGAACCGACGCAGAGCCTACGGCGTAGAGTACGCGTCGCTGCGTACCTTACGCCGTAGGTTACGCGCAAGCTTCTGCAATATTTATTTATTTTTTTAAGTTACGCTCGCGAGTCAATTGACGGGACTTATTTTATTTTAAAAACCCTGTTTTTCAATAAAAATACTATTAAATGACTTGCATTGATATCGTACTACTGCATATGATTTATTTTTAACCTCAATAAATTCATATAGCCTACAGTATGTGACCGGAATTTCAAACATTTGTCCAGTAAATTGAAACCCTGCCGGTCACATTGTCCGGTGCCAATTTTTTCTAGTGGAAACACTGATTCCATCTAGTGCATACGTCCGTCTTCAGTTTGTGCTGTTTGAGACCAAGCAGCTTTTGGTTCTCCTCTAGCAGGTGGAGTCCAGAGGTACTACAGTGGAAAAATGTAGAGATCTGCCTGATCCTCGCCAGGAGCTTTGCCACAGCTGCCAGCTTGAGAGCTTTCTGTGAGGCCAAGTTGACAGTGTGAGCATAGCATTTCAGATGCATAAAGTTCGCCTTCTGAGCAGCCACAACCATGTTGCTGGCATTATCAGTGAACAACACCAAATCTTTCTCTGAGATCTGCCTTTCTGCCGCTGCTTTCTGCAGCAGCTCGGCAAAATTTGACCCGGTGTGACTCTCACTCATCTCTCGGGTTTGAAGAACGTGACTCACCAACTTCCATTTGTTCTTATCCGACCCGAGTACAAAATGCGCTGTTATAGTGACGAAGGATTTGGTGTCAACCGAGGTCCAAGAATCATACGTTAGTGTTACCCTGCTCGCCTTCTTCAGGGACTCGATGACGTTTGTTTTGGTTTCGTCGTAGAGGTGGGGGATTTCTTTCTGTGCAAAGTATTTTCGGTCAGGGAGTTTGTAGCGCGGCTCCATGGTGCGCACCACTAACCGAAAACCCCTGTCATTTACCACTGAATACTAAATCTGTTGCGATAAAAGTAGCTATTGCTCTTGTAATGGTCTTCGCCTTCTGCGAGTTCTTGAGAAGTTTGGAGACGGTCTCCAGGATGGTCCTCTGTGGGGCGGGAATGACCGGAGGAGCGTTCTCCGTTTCGGGATGAAAGCGTATAAGGAGCTGCCTCATGTTTGTGGTGTTAGTGAGGTACTTTATTTTTGCTTTGCAAATCTTGCAAATTGCGTAGGTCTTGTCAATCGTCTCGCTTTCATAAAAACCAAAATATTTCCATACGGTTGCAGTCATCGCCGGTGGCGAGAGAATCGGCCGCTCTTTGGGTGCTGCTAACGCTGTCACCATTTTGCTAACTACTGCTCTCTGTTTGATGTGGTCCCACTCGCTAAACAGTCCGGGCGGCGCGCGCGTTACGGTTCCGGTTACGTGTTTTTTGTTCCGGACTCTGCTGCAAAGCATCAACGTTTATTAATTATTCCAAATCGTCACGTGACGCATCGCGATGGATCGACACATCGATGAATTGCACCCACCTCTAGTACATATCATTGAGGTGGAACTTGTATTAAAAGCTTATGAACGAATTGATTATATTGGGGTAACATGGAATCATGAACTCTTTAAGTGAAGATGGAGTTAGGTCGTTCTGGGCTTTATATTTATATGAGGATAAGAATTTGAAATTCCGTTTTGGATTGATCAGGAAGCTGATCAAGGGAAACTGCGATTGGAAAAACAGGATCTCTGCTGCTAATCCTCATCAGGACTCTCGCTGCGTCATTTTGGATCAGGTGGAGGCTGTCAGGAGCAATGTTATGACATCCTACATCCTCCTTACATCCTGTAAGTGGATTACAGCATCACCAGAGACAGAATTTTCCTACTTTTCACAATATTATGAAGCTGCAAAGGCTTTTGTAGCAACGTGTTTTAGGTGTGAATGAATGAACACATTTTGGTCAAAATTTTCTCTGGTGTTTCTCACAGTAGTAAAAATGTCCCCTAGAGGAACAGAAGGACTAGGCAGACTATTTAGTTCAGTAGTAGTCTTCCAGCCCTTTATGTCACTAAGACATCGGCCATGACTGTAAGCCTAGACTGCCAACCTGTTGGTGTGTCGGTGGTTCTGTTCTGAATCTGAGCCAGTCAGGAAGGTAAATGCTGCCGTGGGGCTCCCAATCACTGATTGTTTCAAATAGCTTGTAGTCCGTAGTCCTTACTAAAGTTGAATCTGTTTTTACGGATGCATGTAGGCGATTATCATCTCCACAGCCCTGATAAATTAGAACATGCAGCCTAATGATGGTACCTAATAGAAGCATATGTAAAGAATCCTATGAAGTAAACTTCCTCTGTCAGGTAAAAATTCACCTAGGAGGAGAAAAAACTTAAGCCAAACAGTGGCAAGAAAAACTCCCCTTTTGGAGGGAAGAAACCTGGATCATAAGGGGGGACCCTCCTGCCTGAGGCCAGCTGGGCAGAGCAGGAAAAGAGAGAATGAAGAACAGAGAAAGGAGAGACACAGACACAATGGCTAACTGGTGCACTACAGGGATGACTAAATAAACAGATATAGACAGCAGACACTCAGGTGGTCAGAGGGCGGGACTGCAGGTCAGAATGTCAGCAGGCATCTACCAGACATCCATACAGACAGGTGGAAGCAGCAGTGGGATGATCAGAGGGGGGGACTGCAGGGCAGCATTCAGCTCCTGAAACTCTAGCCTGCAAACATGCACAGGAGAGAAAAGGAGGGGGCAGACCAGCACAACAAACTACAAGAACAATGGAGAACAATGATGGTTAAGAGATACTTATAATTAATAACTGAGAAAGGAAAGAGAAGGAGGGGCGATGGGCACCGCTGAGTGGATCATGTTGGAGCACCCCTGCATAGGCCTATAGCAGGATATCTACAACAAAGATGTTTGAGACAAACTATTTTAGTCTTGTCCTATAGCTGCAGCTATGAATACTGGCTCTAACACACTAAAGTTTACACTAACTCTAGGCTTTGCTAAACAGAAATGTTTGAAGTTTGGTTTTAAAGGGGGGTCAGCTCCCAGAATGGAAATTGGTTCCATAGTAATGGTGCCTGATAGCAGAAGGCCCGTCCTTCAAATCTACATTTGGATACTCTAGGACAGGGATATTCAATTGGCGGCCCGCGGGCCACGTGCGGCCCGCCAGGAGCTTTTATGTGGCCCCTGGTCATATTTCAAAAAAGGGGGTGTTTGTTGAAATTTTTTTATTTTTTTTTATAATAGTGATGCACCGAATGTTCGGCCGAAAATAGCAAAAAAAAACCACTTTCGGTGTTCGGTGGAATAAGTGGGAAAAAAAACGAACAGTTAATAACAGCTGGAGTGAGGGAGCAGTGTTAAACGCAATTTTAATTTTGTTTGCCCGCTGCACACCGCTGGCTGACGAGTAGCCTTGAGATACAGGCAGACACACAGGCAGACAGACATGCCAGGAATGCGTTCACACAAGGTGCGATTTTTATTTGTTTTTTCTTTTTTTCTTTTTTTTTTTCACCTTGTCTGCACACATGTTAATGATTGATACCATGAAGGTAGAAACCAAAGGTATATATATGTGCATTATTACTATATTTAATATATATACATATATATACGCATATGCATACACATACATGAATATATACATACAAACCCAGTTCCTTTTTTTTTTTTTTTTTTTTTTTGTGGGGGGGGGGGGTGGGGGGGGGTGACGACATCCACTTCCAATCCAGGAAGCAGGAACACGCGGAGACACACGTCAAGCACTGGAAATCTGCAACAAAAAACCACAAACAAAACACGAAACCGGCACGGAGCCGACCAAAACAGGAACAGCAATCGACCCAAATCTTGAGATCTGATCGCAGACTGAGCTAAGTTACCGCTACCTAACCCCAAAAACTACAGAGCCAGCATGCAGGTGAACAAGCCAGTGTGTATGTCTATGTGTGTGTATATGTGTATGCGTACGTGTGTGTGTACATGTCTTTGTGGCTATGTGTGTGTGTATGTATATGTTTGTGTGGCTGTGTATGTGTGTGTATATGTATGTGACTGAGTGGCTATATGTGTGTGTGTGTGTGTGTGTGTGTGTGTGTGTGTGTGTGTGTGTGTGTGTGTGTGTGTAATAAAAATAAACCAAACAAAGCTCCACCTGAAGTGTATCTATAGTGGGGGAGGGGGGGGGGGGGGGGCAACCCCGCCACCCGCGAGACCAGAGGCCGACACGGAAGAACCCGGAGTCCAGGCCACCAGCAACCCCACAGAGGGGAGAAGTAGGAGGGAGGCAACCCACTGCCTGCGAGCCCCCCCCCCCCCTCCGGCGGCGGCCGAGGGGGCCCGGAGAGACAGAGCCGCCCCGGCCGCCGACGCGGGCAGGTGCACCCACCCCCACGAAAGTGGCCCTCCAGGACCAGAGGGGCGCCCCGCCGCGGAGGCAGCGGGGGGGACCGGAGACGGGCCCGGAGAGAGGGAACCCCCCAAAAGGGCGACACCCGCGCAGGCCCGACAACGGAGGGCCCCAGACCCAGGCATCCCATTCATTCATCCATTCACCTATCCGATACCTTTACTAAAAATAAGATATACTATACATAATAATAATACTAACAATAATACTACTACTACTACTACTACTACTACTACTACTACTACTACTACTACTACTAATAATAATAATAATAATAATAATAATAATAATAACAATAATAATAATAATAATAATAATAACCATCTTTGTATAATATAATATTGATAAATTATTAAGTTTTGTTGTCCTGCCAATGGAGGCTCAAATCCTCCATGGCAGGACCCCTCCACACCGCATTCTCACCGACACAGACGCACAATCACGCACCGTTTCCCCCTCCCCGGGGGGGTCCAGCACCGCCAGAAGGCACCCCAGGCTGCACGGCGAGCCCCGCCAGGCCCGGGTATCCCGACCCACCTATCCCAGGCCGGCGAGGGAATGCGGGTGATGTGGGACCCCCTCCCGCCCCTGGTGTTGAGTGCATGTGATTAATGCCATAAAAACAGGGAGGGGGAGGGCCAAGTATCAATTTCAACTACGTGTCAGGGGAGGCCCGATCCCCGGACCCGGCCCCACTGCCCCCCCCGGGGCCACCCCGGCGGACACCCCAAGGGTCACGGAGTCCCCACATCCGCAGGGGCACTCGGCCCCCACCCAGCGACGGAGGACCAAGGCAGCAATGCCCCCCCAGCGCAGAGAGCCACCCCCCACCCAGGCAGGGCCGGGCCCTCCGAGCGGGACCCCCACGTCCACGGCCCAGCCCCCCCCGGGAGATCCGGAGATGCCCAAGCCACCGTCCCCCGCCCGAGCCCCCCCCACCGCCATGAGGCAACCCCCCCCACAGGCCCCCAAGGCCCACACCGGCCAGGGACAGGGCCCCACGGCCCCCCCCACCGCCCCCCAGGGGCCACCGGAGGCCCGCGCCCCAGACCCCCCAAGCCGACCACCAACCCCAAGGGCTACGAGATCACAACCCCCCCGCCCCCACTAGGTAACGAAGCCAATAATCGGGGACCAGAGAGAGTGCAATTCAGCCGAATGTTGTTCAGTGGAGGCAGACATTATCTCACTACTAATATGATCTGATAAAAGATTCCTAAAATGGTTGATACATAAACTGGATTTTTGTTTCCAATTTACTAGAATGTTTTTTTTTTGCAATACATAAGGCAGTGAGAACCCGGTGTGTCCAATTAGGTTCTATTTGAATGTCTCCCAGGTGACCTAATATACTTATCGTGGGGCACACTGGGATTCTGTAGTTGATCCATGTGGATAAATCCTCACAAATCTCCTTCCAGAACCTCTGTACCGGTGTACAGAACCATCATGTGCACTCTGAACAGATATTAGAGGTGACAAAGCCCATCTGGAACATCCTTTGTCCAGTATAGTGTATTCTATGAAGAACTTTGTACTGTATTTGTAAGTTTGGGTTCTTAGTCATAGTAAACGTATTTAAGCATATTTGTGACCAAGAAAACTGGTCGGTATTAAGAGAGAGATCCGCCTCCCACTTGGAAATCGGGAGAGAGACTGAATTGTCCAGTTTAGACACTAACGATAACAACTTTAGAGTGTTTAGATTCAATAAATCTATTATCCTAGCGGGAAGTTGTAAGTCTAATTGGCTAATTTTATATGTTTTATTTATTATGGCCTTAAGTTGTTGGTACTCTAAAAATGTATTCCTGCTAACTCCGTATTGAACAATAAGTGTATTGAAAGGTACAAACTGTCCTCCTACAATTACGTGCTGTAAATACCGTATTCCTTGATCTCTCCATTGAACAAAGTTTACCATCTTCTTATCATTTTTCAGGATGTCTGGGTTGTTCCATATGGGTGTACGGTCACATTGAAAAAGTGAAATTTTAGCTACTTTAAGAAATTCCCACCAACTGATAAAGTTGTGCTAATATTAATGCTTTTGAAACATTGATGATGTTTGATACTTTGACTAATAAATGGTAACTCTGAGATTTCTAGTTCGTTGCAAAACACTTGCTCTGAGTCCAGCCATTGCCATCTAAAGGATGATCATTTGACCATTTTACAATATACTGTAATTTATTGGCTATGAAGTAATACTGAAAATTAGGTAACTCTAAACCTCCATATTCTTTGGATTTTTGCAATGTCTTTAGACTAATACGTGGTGTTTTATTTTTCCACAGAAATTTTGATACATATGAGTCCAATGATTTAAACCAAGAAAGAGGGGGTTTGAATGGTATCATTAAGAAAAAATAATTTACTTTTGGTAAAACCATCATTTTAATGGTGGCAATTCTACCCATGAGTGAAATGGGGTGAGAGCTCCATCTGGAAAGATCATCTTCTATTTTCTTTATAAGCTGAACATAATTTAATTTTATTAACTCTGACAGCCTAGGGGAGATGTTTATGCCTAAATGTTTAATGTTCCCTGATTGTAATTGAGTATTGGTTATATTCCTAAAATTGCAGTTAACACACAAAACAGTGGATTTAGACCAATTAATAGAATAGTCAGACAGAGATGAAAATCCCTCTATAAGTGCAATTGTCTGTGATAGTGAAGATCGTGAGTTCTGGAGGAAGAGGAGTACGTCATCCGCATAAAGACTTATTTTGTGCTCTACTATTTTGCATTGTATACCTTTAATATTTTGATTTTGTCTAATAGCTGCTGCTAAAGGTTCAATAAATATTGCAAATTATGCGGGAGAGAGAGGGCAACCCTGTCTAGTGCCTCTTTGCAAGGTAAAACTTTTTATTTGTAATGTGTGCAGAGAATGCATATCGCATTTAAAGGAGCTTGAGGCTCCTTTTTAGAAATGAGACTCTCTAGCGCCACCCTTCACCACGACGGCCGTTGGGGGTACTGCAGCCAACAGTGAAGCCGGCACGGGAGAACATGGAGAACGCACATGCAGCGTCATGTGACGTCACATCCGCTGCCCAGCGCGGGAAATTCGGGACCGAATTGCAGCACATTTTCAACCTGATCTCACAAAAATCCGTGAAATGCCCACGACCTCTCACCACTATTTTCCGTGGTACCAACACGGAAACTGGTAAAATTACGTGTGGGCACCACGGATATTGTACCATGCAAAGTCAATGGGATCCGTGGTCGTGATATATACACGGATTATGACATTATTATTATTTATATATTATTCTTTGTTATAGTGGCTAAATTATGCGTTTTTGTCGCGCAAGGTACGGTTTTTTACTGTCAGTTTGTAAAAACATGTTTTTAACGCTGTTTTAGCAGTGTTTTAATGAGGTTTTAATCTGAGCACCACGGATATAGTACTATGCAAAGTCAATGGGGGCGTGGTCGTGATATATACACGAATTATGACATTATTATTATTTATATATTATTCTTTGTTATAGTGGCTAAATTATGCGTTTTTGGCGCGCAACGTACTGTTTTTTAATGTCAGTTTGTAAAAGCCCGTTTTTAACGCTGTTTTAGCAGTGTTTTAATGAGGTTTTAATCTGAGCACCACGGATATAGTACTATGCAAAGTCAATGGGGGCGTGGTCGTGATATATACACGAATTATGACATTATTATTATTTATATATTATTCTTTGTTATAGTGGCTAAATTATGCGTTTTTGTCGCGCAACGTACTGTTTTTTAATGTCAGTTTGTAAAAGCCCGTTTTTAACGCTGTTTTAGCAGTGTTTTAATGAGGTTTTAATCTGAGCACCACGGATATAGTACTATGCAAAGTCAATGGGGGCGTGGTCGTGATATATACACGAATTATGACATTATTATTATTTATATATTATTCTTTGTTATAGTGGCTAAATTATGCGTTTTTGTCGCGCAACGTACTGTTTTTTAATGTCAGTTTGTAAAAGCCCGTTTTTAACGCTGTTTTAGCAGTGTTTTAATGAGGTTTTAATCTGAGCACCACGGATATAGTACTATGCAAAGTCAATGGGGGCGTGGTCGTGATATATACACGAATTATGACATTATTATTATTTATATATTATTCTTTGTTATAGTGGCTAAATTATGCGTTTTTGTCGCGCAACGTACTGTTTTTTAATGTCAGTTTGTAAAAGCCCGTTTTTAACGCTGTTTTAGCAGTGTTTTAATGAGGTTTTAATCTGAGCACCACGGATATAGTACTATGCAAAGTCAATGGGGGCGTGGTCGTGATATATACACGAATTATGACATTATTATTATTTATATATTATTCTTTGTTATAGTGGCTAAATTATGCGTTTTTGTCGCGCAACGTACTGTTTTTTAATGTCAGTTTGTAAAAGCCCGTTTTTAACGCTGTTTTAGCAGTGTTTTTATGAGGTTTTAATCTGACCACCACGGATATAGTACTATGCAAAGTCAATGGGGGCGTGGTCGTGATATATACACGAATTATGACATTATTATTATTTATATATTATTCTTTGTTATAGTGGCTAAATTATGCGTTTTTGTCGCGCAACGTACTGTTTTTTAATGTCAGTTTGTAAAAGCCCGTTTTTAACGCTGTTTTAGCAGTGTTTTTATGAGGTTTTAATCTGACCACCACGGATATAGTAGCCTACTATGCAAAGCAACCTGATCTCACAAAAGTCTGGGAAATGCCCACGACCTATTTCCGTGGTACCAACACGGAAAGTGGTATAATTCCGTGTGACCACCACGATATAGTACTATGCAAAGTCAATGGGATCCATGGTCGTGATATACACACGGATAATGCCCACGACCTATTTTCCGTGGTACCAACACGGAAAGTGCTATAATTCCGTGTGACCAACACGGATATAGTACTGTGCAAAGTCAATGGGATCCGTGGTCGTGATATATACACGTTTTTTGACATTATTATTATTTATATATTATTCTTTGTTAAAGTGGCTAAATTATGCGTTTTTGTTGCGCAAGGTACGGTTTTTTACTATCAGTTTGTAAAAACATGTTTTTAACGCTGTTTTAGCAGTGTTTTAATGAGGTTTTAATCTGACCACCACGGATATAGTACTATGCAAAGTCAATGGGAGGCGTGGTCGTGATATATACACGTTTTATGACATTATTATTATTTATATATTATTCTTTGTTATAGTGGCTAAATTATGCGTTTTTGGCGCGCAAGGTACGGTTTTTACTGCCAGTTTGTAAAAACATGTTTTTAACGCTGTTTTAAGAAGAGACAGGCGATATTTAAAGTTTCTCCCATTTCGTCAACCACAGGCGATTCCCTGGGCGTCCCCTCTACGTCATAGAGTGACGAGGGGGGATCCTGATCACGTGACGGATCCCCCCGAATAATAATGATAATGCTAATGATAATAGTAATATTAATAATAATAATAAGAAGAAGAAGAAGAAGAAGAAGAAGAAGAAGAAGAAGAAGAAGAAGAAGAAGAAGAAGAAGAAGAAGAAGAATGATAATAATAATAAGAATGATGATAATAATAATGATAATGATACTAATAATAATAATAACAATGATGATAATAATAATAATAATAATAATAATAATAATAATAATAATAATAATAATAATAATAATAATAATGCAGAAATTAATTAATTATTTATATTAATCATAATATTAATATTTAGTATAATAATAAATACACCTGTAGCACAAACCAGTGTTTATAGCAAACATTCAGAGACATTATCAGACAATGATTAATGACGCAACACAGTCTCACTCCGGAGGCGCAAATAGGCTCCTATTGGCTGCAATGTAATCCCGTCTGCGGCTAGATTTGACGCTCGGAGCAGGTGATCACCGCGAGCGGCTTCCCCATTCCTCTTTTTTTTTTTAAATGCATATACTTCAATTTAAAAGATGGTTTGATGACATTTCTAGCGAGAAATTTTCAGACACAAATAGAATACACCAAATTGTATGACACTTCCAATGTAATCCCGTCTATATGTGACGATCAGAGCAGTACTTCAATTTAAAAGTGTGGTTTGATGACACTCCTAAATTAAATACTTACCTGCTGTATTCTACTGCCCTTATTTTTAACAGCTTGTGCTCTTACAACGCCATATTAAAACAAATTATAAACCACATTAACACTTCATAGAAACAAAGATCGAGGGATGAGGTCTTGAAACGTTGTTTAATACGTTACGCCACTGAACGCAACCCTTCCTGTCGCCGAGATAGGCAGCAGGACAAAACGTTAAAATAGCACTAATAAATGCATATATTGATCTTTTCCATCACATACATCTACTCACGATATAAATATACATTTTATGGTCACACTTTGTCTGTTGAAAAAGGAGCGGATATATTATTTCGGAACCCTAATGTCAACATCTTAACCCTAAACCGGAAGAGGTTACAGAACTACAATTTGCGCCAAGTTACAATACACAGCATTGTGCTACGTCATAGCTTTTGTAGTTCCAATGAATTAGCGCTTATATAAAACTGTGATCACGAACTTTGCAAGCTTATTATATGTTTTTAAGGGTGGGAAGCACGCCTGTTCGGTCTGATTTTGACTTTTGTATTGGTAAGAGGGTGAAATCATGTTTTTTATAGGTTTTGACCCTATTCAGTGGCGCCCCCTATTGGACTACTGTCGGGCATGATAGTAGAGGTGCAGAGCTTTCCAAAACTGTTGACCCCATGTCTCTAGCATATTTTGTTGTTGAATTATAGGCCTTCAAAAGTGTCACAGGTACAAGGTTCAAAGGGCACACCTGGGGAGCAGGAATTGCCCACAAATCTCATATTGACATATGTTGCTCCTGAGGTTAAGACCTTTCCAACGATGTCTTCACTGTTGTCCTACGACAAAGTTTGATTTTCTTGTTGGTACAGATCATGGATGTTTGACTTGTATATTCAGAGACCTATTTAAGGGGCTGAGCTGGAAACAATCAGTCAAAATCTTTTAACGAGTATTTTGTGGCCAGATTTCTTTAAGATATCGATGATAGTATTATACACAGTCATACTATTCAATTTGGACCAGTTCTGAGTTTATTTTCCCCTTTAAATACTGATTGTTTCACCTTTTGAAATTTTCCCATTAACTTAACATGGCTATTTAGAGACCCTTTAACCGCTTCCCCAGTCTGACAGGATGATCCTGGATGATCAAGGATGATCAAATGTATAATATATCATAGTGCTAATACATTTCTGTGTGTTTAAGTTATGCAAACACATCTTAAAAAATGTTTTTAAAAAAAGTTCAAAAGTTCTGGTAACCTCCTTCCGGTTTAGGGTTAAGATGTTGTTTGTGTTCAATAAATGGAGAGGAGACATGGAGCGTTTCTATCACTTCAGCAGTACTTTAATCAAAGATACGCTATACAGTTTATTGAACGTCTCTGCTTTAATTAACGTTCAACGGTTAACGTTCGAGACATCAGCTGTACAGCACTTCCTGTTTAACAGTCGGGGCAAAACGTTACCATGACAACACCGGAGGGGGCGGGGCCTCCCACTATAACAGAATCTCATAACAGATGTTGACATTAGGGTTCCGAAATAATATATCCGCTCATTTTTCAACAGACAAAGTGTGACCATAAAATGTATATTTATATCGTGAGTAGATGTATGTGATGGACAAGATCAATATATGCATTTATTAGTGCTATTTTAACGTTTTGTCCTGCTGCCTATCTCGGCGACAGGAAGGGTTGCGTTCAGTGGCGTAACGTATTAAGCCACGTTTCAAAACAGATCTTTCAGACCTCATCCCTCGATCTTTGTTTTTATGAAGTGTTAATGTGGTTTATAATTTGTTTTAATATGGCGTTGTAAGAGCACAAGCACATGCCTCCGGAGTGAGACTGTGTTGCGTCATTAATCATTGTCTGATAATGTCTCTGAATGTTTGCTATAAACACTGGTTTGTGCTACAGGTGTATTTATTATTATACTAAATATTAATATTATGATTAATATAAATAATTAATTAATTTCTGCATTATTATTATTATTATTATTATTATTATTATTATTATTATTATTATTATTATTATCATCATTCTTATTATTATTATTAGTATCATTATCATTATAATTATCATCATTCTTATTATTATTATCATTCTTCTTCTTCTTCTTCTTCTTCTTCTTATTATTATTATTATTATTATTATTAATATTACTATTATCATTAGCATTATCATTATTATTCGGGGGGATCCGTCACGTGATCAGGATCCCCCCTCGTCACTCTATGACGTAGAGGGGACGCCCAGGGAATCCCCTGTGGTTGACGAAATGGGAGAAACTTTAAATATCGCCTGTCTCTTCTTAAAACAGCGTTAAAAACATGTTTTTACAAACTGGCAGTAAAAACCGTACCTTGCGCGCCAAAAACGCATAATTTAGCCACTATAACAAAGAATAATATATAAATAATAATAATGTCATAAAACGTGTATATATCACGACCACGCCTCCCATTGACTTTGCATAGTACTATATCCGTGGTGGTCAGATTAAAACCTCATTAAAACACTGCTAAAACAGCGTTAAAAACATGTTTTTACAAACTGACAGTAAAAAACCGTACCTTGCGCAACAAAAACGCATAATTTAGCCACTTTAACAAAGAATAATATATAAATAATAATAATGTCAAAAAACGTGTATATATCACGACCACGGATCCCATTGACTTTGCACAGTACTATATCCGTGTTGGTCACACGGAATTATAGCACTTTCCGTGTTGGTACCACGGAAAATAGGTCGTGGGCATTATCCGTGTGTATATCACGACCATGGATCCCATTGACTTTGCATAGTACTATATCGTGGTGGTCACACGGAATTATACCACTTTCCGTGTTGGTACCACGGAAATAGGTCGTGGGCATTTCCCAGACTTTTGTGAGATCAGGTTGCTTTGCATAGTAGGCTACTATATCCGTGGTGGTCAGATTAAAACCTCATAAAAACACTGCTAAAACAGCGTTAAAAACGGGCTTTTACAAACTGACATTAAAAAACAGTACGTTGCGCGACAAAAACGCATAATTTAGCCACTATAACAAAGAATAATATATAAATAATAATAATGTCATAATTCGTGTATATATCACGACCACGCCCCCATTGACTTTGCATAGTACTATATCCGTGGTGGTCAGATTAAAACCTCATAAAAACACTGCTAAAACAGCGTTAAAAACGGGCTTTTACAAACTGACATTAAAAAACAGTACGTTGCGCGACAAAAACGCATAATTTAGCCACTATAACAAAGAATAATATATAAATAATAATAATGTCATAATTCGTGTATATATCACGACCACGCCCCCATTGACTTTGCATAGTACTATATCCGTGGTGGTCAGATTAAAACCTCATAAAAACACTGCTAAAACAGCGTTAAAAACGGGCTTTTACAAACTGACATTAAAAAACAGTACGTTGCGCGACAAAAACGCATAATTTAGCCACTATAACAAAGAATAATATATAAATAATAATAATGTCATAATTCGTGTATATATCACGACCACGCCCCCATTGACTTTGCATAGTACTATATCCGTGGTGCTCAGATTAAAACCTCATTAAAACACTGCTAAAACAGCGTTAAAAACGGGCTTTTACAAACTGACATTAAAAAACAGTACGTTGCGCGACAAAAACGCATAATTTAGCCACTATAACAAAGAATAATATATAAATAATAATAATGTCATAATTCGTGTATATATCACGACCACGCCCCCATTGACTTTGCATAGTACTATATCCGTGGTGCTCAGATTAAAACCTCATTAAAACACTGCTAAAACAGCGTTAAAAACGGGCTTTTACAAACTGACATTAAAAAACAGTACGTTGCGCGACAAAAACGCATAATTTAGCCACTATAACAAAGAATAATATATAAATAATAATAATGTCATAATTCGTGTATATATCACGACCACGCCCCCATTGACTTTGCATAGTACTATATCCGTGGTGCTCAGATTAAAACCTCATAAAAACACTGCTAAAACAGCGTTAAAAACGGGCTTTTACAAACTGACATTAAAAAACAGTACGTTGCGCGACAAAAACGCATAATTTAGCCACTATAACAAAGAATAATATATAAATAATAATAATGTCATAATTCGTGTATATATCACGACCACGCCCCCATTGACTTTGCATAGTACTATATCCGTGGTGGTCAGATTAAAACCTCATAAAAACACTGCTAAAACAGCGTTAAAAACGGGCTTTTACAAACTGACATTAAAAAACAGTACGTTGCGCGACAAAAACGCATAATTTAGCCACTATAACAAAGAATAATATATAAATAATAATAATGTCATAATTCGTGTATATATCACGACCACGCCCCCATTGACTTTGCATAGTACTATATCCGTGGTGCTCAGATTAAAACCTCATTAAAACACTGCTAAAACAGCGTTAAAAACGGGCTTTTACAAACTGACATTAAAAAACAGTACGTTGCGCGACAAAAACGCATAATTTAGCCACTATAACAAAGAATAATATATAAATAATAATAATGTCATAATTCGTGTATATATCACGACCACGCCCCCATTGACTTTGCATAGTACTATATCCGTGGTGCTCAGATTAAAACCTCATTAAAACACTGCTAAAACAGCGTTAAAAACGGGCTTTTACAAACTGACATTAAAAAACAGTACGTTGCGCGACAAAAACGCATAATTTAGCCACTATAACAAAGAATAATATATAAATAATAATAATGTCATAATTCGTGTATATATCACGACCACGCCCCCATTGACTTTGCATAGTACTATATCCGTGGTGCTCAGATTAAAACCTCATTAAAACACTGCTAAAACAGCGTTAAAAACGGGCTTTTACAAACTGACATTAAAAAACAGTACGTTGCGCGACAAAAACGCATAATTTAGCCACTATAACAAAGAATAATATATAAATAATAATAATGTCATAATTCGTGTATATATCACGACCACGCCCCCATTGACTTTGCATAGTACTATATCCGTGGTGCTCAGATTAAAACCTCATTAAAACACTGCTAAAACAGCGTTAAAAACGGGCTTTTACAAACTGACATTAAAAAACAGTACGTTGCGCGCCAAAAACGCATAATTTAGCCACTATAACAAAGAATAATATATAAATAATAATAATGTCATAATTCGTGTATATATCACGACCACGCCCCCATTGACTTTGCATAGTACTATATCCGTGGTGCTCAGATTAAAACCTCATTAAAACACTGCTAAAACAGCGTTAAAAACATGTTTTTACAAACTGACAGTAAAAAACCGTACCTTGCGCGACAAAAACGCATAATTTAGCCACTATAACAAAGAATAATATATAAATAATAATAATGTCATAATCCGTGTATATATCACGACCACGGATCCCATTGACTTTGCATGGTACAATATCCGTGGTGCCCACACGTAATTTTACCAGTTTCCGTGTTGGTACCACGGAAAATAGTGGTGAGAGGTCGTGGGCATTTCACGGATTTTTGTGAGATCAGGTTGCACATTTTGCAGCACACTGCACACTGCCACACTGCACACTGCCTGTTCAAGGCAAAGGAGAGATACACTAGAGGGCTCATTCTTTTGGGTTTGGAACGCTTCATCTGACATTATTACTAGAAAACTTAAAATGTATACAGATTTTTTTCATAAATCTTGCCACAATCCGGCCTCAAGCTCCTTTAAGTTTAAGATGCTTGGGAGCCTTTTTTTAGTTGGTTAACGATGCATAGTGTTTGTACATGTTAATCTCTGTTTGAAATGTTTTTTACTTTGGATTTTTTGCGAGTGTTGCACAGTGATAATGTTTGTCACATTATTATTAACCTCCGTTGTATAGAGGACTTGTTTACATCATTAGGCTTCTAGGATTGGCCTGAAATTTTTTTCATTTGAATAAGTAAGGACTTTGCATTTCAGATGGAACTTCTAAGCCTCCTATAATTCGTTTTGTTTTGCTGATATAATGCACAGATGTGTCATTAATAAAAGGAGCTTATGGTTAATATTTTGGTTGCTTATTTATAACATCAAACTGGCTACTATGGACTAAAATGCTTGTGCTCAATGCTTAATATAATATTCAAATAAGGAAATCTTGGTGGAAAGTGGTGCTTTGTCATTATGGCGTGTTTTATTAAAAGTAGGTCAATATCAATTTCATTAAGTTTGCACAATGCATGGTTTCAAAATGAACTTGCATTCAAAATAATATTTCTTTATCTGAATATTATATTTAACATTCACAATTACTAAATCTGGAGACAATTAATACATAATTCATATGTAAACTAGATATATTCAAATGTATAATACAAATGTATTATATTTACATAAGTCTTCGTCTTTGAGTGCAAAATACATTTTGAAAACCCCCACATTTTCAAATTGTGCAGCCCTCTCCATACAGTCCTTTTGCAGATGTGGCCCCCCGCGGAATCTAGTTGAATACACCTACTCTAGGAACTACGAGTAAACCTGCACTCTGAGAATGGAGAGCTCTGTTAGGAACTATCAGATTTTGCAAATATCGCGGAGCAAGGCTGTTTTGGGCTTTGTATGCAAGTAATAACGTTTTTAATTGGATTCTGAGTTTTACAGGGAGCCAGTGGAATGAGGCTAACACTGGAGAGACGTGGTCTCTCTTGTTGATTCCTGTCACCACTCACGCTGCTGCATTTTGGATCAGCTGGAGCCTATTCAATGAATTACTTGGACATCCTGCTAATAACACATTACAGTAATCCAGCCTAGAAGATGCAAATGCGTGAATTATTTTTTCCGCATCACTCTTCGAGAGGATGTTCTTAATCTTTGTGATATTACGGAGATGGAAAAACACTATTTTACAAACCTGATTAATATATGATTTAAACAACAAATCCTGATCGAAAATAATGTCAAGGCTTTTCACAGTTGTATTAGAGGACATTGCAACACCATCTAATCCTGTCCTCAGATGCTTCGGACCAAAAATAATAACCTCTGTTTTATTGGAAAGTATTCAATTCAATTCAATTTTATTTATATACCGTCTAATACAACAGATGTCGTCGCTAGACGCCTCCAGAGATCCAGAACATGAACATAAACATAAACCCCCGAGCAATTATTACATAAACTGAAACTAAACTAAACTAAACTAAAATTAGAAGCAAAATATTCATGGACATCCAGTCCGCGATGTCCCTTAGGCAGTTTAGCTAGCAGCTCTGTTTCATCTGACTTTATAGACAAATAGAACTGCATATCATCAGCATAGCAATGAAAGTGTATGCCGTGATTCTGGATTATACTTCCCAAGGGCTGCATGTATAAACTGAACAAGATTGGCCCTAGCACTGAACCCTGTGGAACACCATAACAGACCCTTGACTGTTCTAAAGAAACTCTGATCCTCCTTCTGTGGCATAGAGTGCAGTGCGTAGGGGGCTGGGCATGGATAGGCCTTTCAAAGCGTTTTAGCGCGTTTTTCAGTTTTCTTGAATTATTTTGGCAGCCGACAACAGCACACGTTGAACCGGTAAAGCCGCCAATTACAGCACAAGGTAACCAATTTTCCCTGCGATGGACTGGCGACCTGTCCAGGGTGTAACCCCTGCCTCTCGCCTGAAAATAGCTGGGATAGGCTCCAGCAGACCCTCGTGACTCTGCAAAGGATAAAGCAGGTATAGTTAATGGATGGATGGATGGGTAACCAATTTTGTTGTTAGCAACGAGTGAAGGCTGGCTCTTGCTTTGAGTAACAGGAAGTACAAAACCGGACTCCGGAAGTGTTGGTCTGTCATGGCAGCCTAAGTACGCTGTTGTTTTTCGTAACTTTATGTAAAATCATGTATGTAAAACTGTATGTCAGCTTGGAACTGTATTTTACCTGTTCTATTGTATATTTGTATACCTCTTTGAGTCCATTAAAAAACTAAAAGACAAGTAAAAAGTAGTAGCAATGAAAAATACTGCTTAAAAATGAAAGTGAATGATAAATGTTTGGCCGCAAAAAATAAGTTTCAGTCAAAATTAGAAATTGTTTGCACTTGACATTCACAACACTGATTGTGGCACTAAATTGTGTGAATCCTAAAAGGTTGGTGTGTCGTATCAACAGCCATCAGAGGTTTACTGTGGAGACTACACACCTGTGCACGCTGTGACATTTACTATTTATGCATAACACAATCCATGCTTGCCAAGAGGCAATCTCCTGCAGCTTATTAAATTGGCCCTGGGTGGTATGGCAGATTTATTCCCTTGCAGGTTGTGAAGGCTGTCACAGGTGGGGTTATTTAGGTTATGATTTCAGGGCGTTGCAGGCTTCTTGCCACCAACAGCCCTGAATGTGTGAAAAGCTCTACTGTTAAGAAAACCAAGCATCAAAGTCAAGCCACGCTCCGCCAGACGAGAATTAACACTGGCGCCAAAGCAACTTTGACCTTCTTGTTGATACCCTGTAATTTGGTTTGAGAGGTAATTGGGTGGAAGATGAATGTCTCGCTCTTTTACGGTCTTGATTCATCCACTGGATCTAAAACTGTCTATCATGATATGTAATTATACTGCTCCGTCACAAACACCTCGAATAGGAACGATTTTTAAAATGGCTTTAAAGGGGACATATTATGGCATTTAATGTATATTTTAAACAGGCCTTGAATGTCTTAAAAACAATCTAAAGCTTGTTTTTTCTACATAAATCAGAAATTCAGCCTGTGGGCCCTGTCACTAGTTTTACCGCTTCTGACCTCTTTTTCTGTGCTCCATTCTGAGGGAAGGGGGGGGGGTATGATAATGAGGCTCTGCGCTGATTGGCTGCTTGAATGACGTGTAGCAGGGGAGGAGACAAAGCGTCGCTCTGGGGAGAAGAGCAGCGGCTGCGTAGCAAAGCATGTCCACGGTTCTGCGTTAAATCAACGCGTACCTACGCCGTAGGCTCTGCGTTGGTGTAACGCGGAACCATAAATCAGCCTTTAGTCACCTCGTCTTCACACTAATTCACACAGGAAGATTGAATTTAATTCTAAACAACCACGAACCAGCGTTATTTACTACAATTCCTCATCATTTCACTTCTTATGTTACAAGACAAATGAATCATGTAACTGTAAATAAATCACAACACTGAATTTTCACTCCTCCACATTGAGAGGAGTCAGCTGAGGTGGCTTGGGCATCTGTACCGGATGCCTCCTGGACGCCTCCCTAGGGAGGTGTTCCAGGCATGTCCCACCGGGAGGAGACCCCGGGGAAGACCCAGGACACGCTGGAGAGATTATGTCTCTCGGCTGGCCTGGGAATGCCTCGGACTCCCCCCGGAAGAGCTGGAGGAAGTGTCTGGGGTGAGGGAAGTCTGGGCATCCCTGCTGAGGCTGCTGCCCCCGCGACCCGGTAACGGATGAAGCGGGAGAAGATGAGTGAGTGAGTGAGTGAGTGAGTGAATTTTCACAAATGGCAACTTTATTGTTAAAATATATAAATAAAATGTATGCACTATTGCTGGCTCAGGAAGGACCGCGCGTCTTCTGAATGTGAACAGCTCCAGATGCTTGGAAGATCTGAAACCACAGAAGAAAAATGTATTACGGTACTGATAGAGCCCCGAGCCCGGGGGAGCCGGCCCGCCGGAGCCGGCGGGTTCGGACCTCCGGGTTTGGATCTCCGAGTTCGGATCTCCGAGCCCGGAGTTCCTCGACGGTCCGGTCCGTGAGCAGCTCCGGCAGCTCCGTATGCGGCGCCGGGGCTCCGGAGCTAAGCTAAATACTTAGCCCATGCAAAGATCATACAAATATAAATGACATAAAAAAACGGAACTTACCGCTGACTCGTGTGCAGTTACTGGGTCCGTGCTGTGGGATCTGATCCTTTTATAAGGGTAAATGTCGATGCAAAACCTAATTTCTACTCTCCCTCGCTGTGGAAACAGCCACCGCTGCTGAACAATGGAGGAAGCTCGAGCCGGCGTAGCTGGCTGGTTGTGGGCGTGGTTTCAGCAGCGGGGGCTGAACCTATGGAAATGAGCGCCTATGGTGACGTCACCCTAGGCGCAGATTCAGAATGGCTCAAAAAAAGGTCACGTGACACTGGAAGACTCAGTCAGGGGGGGGAGCAGACCCTGCAGAATTCCATGGTATTTTATCTTCCATCTGCTGGCAGGGTGAGGGGAGACCACTTTATATATGTTAAAACAAGAAAAAACATGTTTTTCATAATAGGTCCCCTTTAATTGACGCTTAAGAAGATAAAGCATTGTGACAGAAACTATTCATTAATATTTCTTTGTATACTGGTAAAAGTTGTCCCTGTAATTTATCTAACAAGGTTTCCAAAACATGTAAAAAGTTGTCAAAATGTTTTCTGTGTGGATCAAACTGTGACCACTTCCATTGATACAGTACTACATAATTCTACGAGATTCTTGCTTTTTAAATTACCCGTTCTGGTAAAGTTAGAACAAATGTGTAAAAACACTTTTCGATTCTCACAAATCAATATTTTATTCACAAGTGAACATAGAAAACATCCAAGGTATCTATGGTTTCCAAAAATAATTTCAAATTAAAGCTGCAAGCAGCGATGAACGGGCCCTCGCACTCATGGCCACCGCCCCCCATAAGCATATCAGAAATGACACCACCCACGACTTTCTATGTCAAAGCATTCAAAAGTTATGGCAGAAAATAGGAACTATCAAATATTGATCAATCAGAAGAAGGGGCGGGGCTAATTCAGGCCAATGAAGGTCAAGGACTCAATACCGAGTCCGATGACACCACCCACGAGTCTTTATGTCAAACCATTCAAAAGTTATAGCAGAGAAAAGAATTCTAGGGGGCGCTGTTGAGCCATCTTGCCAGGCCCATAAATGCAAACCATGAAATATCAAATTTATCACCATGCCTGGCTTGCGTGCAAAATTTGTTGACTTTTGGGGAACTATCAAATATGGATCAGATGAAGGGGGGGCGCGCTTTTTGGCGTCTAGTGTCGCCACGGCAACACTTTTGAAAGAGAAAAGTAATGCTGGGTCGCATTACTGTTCGTTAGGGTTCGGGCTCTGAAGCGGCTGAAGAAATGGCATAAATTTCGCCAAAATGACGACAATTAATTCAAAATGTTCAAAATAGCAGACTTCCTGTTCGGTTTCGGCCATGGCGCCAAGAGACTTTTCTTTAAGTTGCGACATGATACAGGTGTGTAGCTATTTTCGTGCATGTAAGTCAAACCGTATTGTGGGGCTTGAGGCACAAAGATTTTTTTGTCTGAACCAATCAGATGAAGGGTAGGCGCGCTTTTTGGGGTCTAGCGTCGCCACGGTAACGCTTTTGACTGAGAAAAGTAAGGTGCGTTGTCGCAGGATGTAGACAAACATTTTGATGTATAACACACCTGGGTGCACGTTACGGTTCGGTGCCTCTCACCCTTCTTCTCCTCTCCTTTTCCCTGCCTCTCTTCTCCATTACCATTTTTATTTATTATAAATATCTCATAGCTATCATTTTTGTCCATCGTTCCTGTAGTTTCTTGTGCCGGCCCCCCTTTTTTCTCTTTTGTGCATGTTTGCAGGCTGGAGCCTCGGGAGCTGCGTTCTGGCCTGTGTTCCCGCCCCCCCCCCCCCCATCCCCGGTCATCCCGTTGCTGCTTCCACCTGCCTACGTGGATGTCTGCTGTTGCTGCTTCCGCCTGCCTACGAATTAAATTGAATTAACTGCCGAAGGAATGGCATAAATTGCGCCAAAATTACACACAATTAATTCAAAATGGCCGACTTCCTGTTTGGTTTCGGCCATGGCACCAAGAGACTTTTCTTTAAGTTGCGACATGATACAGGTGTGTACCGATTTTCGTGCATGTACGTCAAACCGTATTGTGGGGCTTGAGGCACAAAGTTTTCTAGGGGGCGCTGTTGATCAATTTTGCCACGCCCATTAATGCAAACCAATAAATATCAAATTTTTCGCCAGTCCTGACCAGCAAAAAGGCCCTCCTTTTGTCAGAACAATAACAATTCCTACAGATACAATAGGGCCTTCGCACTGTAAGTGCTCGGGCCCTAATTTAAGCGTTGATCGGGCCCTCGCACTCATGGTGAAAAAGGTGAAAAAAAAAAAAAAAAAAAAAACATTCAAAAGTTATGGCAGAAAGTAGGAACTATCAAATATGGACCAATCAAATGAAGGGGGGGCCCGCTTTTTTGGCGTCTATTGTCGCCACGGTAACACTTTTGACTGAGAAAAGTCATGCGCATCGTCGCAGGATCGAGACGCACATTTTGATGTATAACACACTTGGGTGCACGTTACGGTTCGGGCCGCATTAACTGCCAAAGGAATGGCATAAATTGCAGCCAACTTACACGATTAATTCAAAATGGCCGACTTACTGTTCGGTTTCGGCCATGGCGCCAAGAGACTTTTCTTTAAGTTGGGACATGATACAGGTGTCAAACCGTATTGTGGGGCTTGAGGCAAGTTTTCTAGGGGGCGCTGTTGAGCCATTAGGCCACGCCCATCAATGCAAACCATCCATCCATTATCTATACCCGCTTTATCCTTTTCAGGGTCACGGGGGTCTGCTGGAGCCTATCCCAGCTCATTTCAGGTGAGAGGCAGGGGTTCACCCTGGACAGGTCACCAGTCCATCACAGGGACACATATAAACACACAAACCATGCACACTCACGCTCACACCTACGGGCGATTTAGAATCACCAATTAACCTAATATGCATGTTTTTGGACTGTGGGAGGAAGCCGGAGTACCCGGAGAAAACCCAAGCATGCACGGGGAGAACATGCAAACTCCACACAGAAAGGCCCCTGCCGGGCCTGGGAGTCGACCTTCTTGCTGTGTGGCAACAGTGCTAACCACTAAGCCACCGTGCTCCACATGGTAAGTCTGAAAAGTCTCAATACAAACCACTAAGTATCAAATTTCTCGCCAGGCCTGGCTTGGTGCAAAATTTGGTGACTTTTGGGGCATGTTTAGGGGGGCAAAAAGGCCCTCGTTTCGTCGAAAAAAAAAAAAAAAGGAAAAATAAAAACGAGAACGAGGAAAATAAAAACATCTCCTACAGATACAATAGGGCGTTTGCACTGTAAGTGCTCGGGCCCTAATAAAAATGAGAACTCCTACAGATACAATAGGGCCTTTGCACTGTAAGTGCTCGGGCCCTAAATAGCCTACACACACACACACACAATCCCTCATATCAGTTACAGTTTGTTTTTGTAGTAGCTTTAGTAGATTGAATTTTGTTACAGCTGTAGGATAAAAACTGTATATAAAACAGGTTGTTTTTTTTATTGTTCTGTCCCGTCTACCTGAGGGCAACAGTGCAGAGTATTCAGGTTGTCCTTTGTGATCTGTTTTCCCTTTTTAATGCAGCGGTCGTTGTGCAAGTCATCCAGTGAGGGGAGAGTTTACCCCATGATTTTTTGGACTGTATTCACCACCCTTGGTAGAACCTTCCTTTGAGCCACCGTGCTACTCTTCTTCTTCTGTTACCGTGTTGTCGTGATGCTGTGACTGTTATTATTCCCACTCCCGCGGCTCGTCACTTCCAGAAGGAGCAGTCCCGGGGCAGTCAGTAGCTCGGTTCAGCGTGGGTTGCGTGTACATGCCGGAATAACTCGGATTAGGACCCATTATCTGGCACTAAAAGCTCCTTCTCAAGAACTTCAATTCGGCCCAGCTAAGGTGTGTATATGTGTGGCCAAAATGGAGCGGAGGGGGGAAAAATTGCACAACTACGCCACCTGGGGAATTGCACCCCAGGAAATACACTGACCAGTACCCTGAATAATAGGAGGTCCCACAGATTCATGGACAGCCGCTCCACCTCACCCCTGTAGGTGGACTTGTCGAGCCCCACCCCTGTGGTATCATCAGCAAACTTTACAATGGTGTTACTGTAATGGGGAGAGGTGCAGTCATGTGTGTACAGAGAATAGAGCAGGGTGCTCAACCAGTACTCGAGTTGAGGGGGGATGAGGGGGGATGAGGGGGGATGGCACCCCCCCCCCCCCCGGAATTAAAAACGGTCAAATTCATCCCCCCTGAAATAAAAACGGTCCAAATCATCCCCCCAGTAAAACTGCATTCCCCCCTTTCCATCCCTTATGTCATTTCATCAATGAATGTTACTGCTATTTCAACATTTAGAGTCATCACCAGAAAAATTACTTATTTGACCATTTTTACCTGTTTCAAGTAAACTTTCACTTGAAATAAGTACCGTATTTTCGCGACCATTCGGCGCACCGTGTGGAAAGGCGCACCCTCATTTTTGTGTGTCATTTTTAGATTTAAAACATACATATGGCGCACCGACCCAAAAGGCGCAGTCTACAGAGCAGAGCTGCACACACGCGTGCCGCAAAACACGCCGGCCGGAAAACACACACACCCGCTGCAGAACGCACACACATGCAGAACGCACACACAAGCACACAAGCGCTTATTTAAAAAATAGAGCGGGAGCAAAACCTCTGTTTCTGCATTAAAGAGCTCCGCTAATTCAGCTGCGCCAGTCCGAATTTCCTCGGTGTCAGTCACTTTCTGCACAACAGTAAATAAACTTTTCATACCCCGTTGTGCGGATCCTCCCCCGCGCAGAGCCCGTCTCTCCCCAGCGGGGTGGAGCAGCGCGCGTCACAGCGGCTTTAACCGGGAATGTGACCTATTCGGACCGGCTGGGACCGAAGCCACCCACCTGTATGGGAGCAGGGGCTCCCGGGGAAAGACCAGCGGCATTTCGGCCGGATCTGCCCCGGGGATGGTGCGCCCTGGCCCGGCAAACCCGCGGCGGGAGCCTGGCGGCTCCTGAGCGCATCCTCTGCATCTTGGTTAGGCTACCAGAGATCAAACCGACAGATTTGCCTGAAAATCTCGCAGGGTGAAGTTGTTCCGACCTGGGACAGACCCCTGAATAAATAAAGGTAAGAAAATAAACGTTTCATACCCCGTTGTGCTGCGTTGTGCTGCGGATCCCGACCGCGGCGGTCCCGGGTCCCGCGTCCCGGGTCCCGCGTCCCGCGTCCCGGGTCCCGGGTCCCGCGTCCCGCGTCCCGGGTCCCGCTCCGCGCTGGTCCCGGGTCCGCTCCCCGTCTGCTCCCCCGCGCTGGACCCGCTCACACACGCGCTGTCGGGGAGCCGGTACCGGGGTTTGTATCCGACAGGAGCTCCAGTCCGAATTTCCAGACCTGTCTCAGCCACCTGATCATCATCATCCCTTCATCCAGCCCCCCCTTTCCATTCGTCCTTATAATGACTCCGGCTGGAAACGTCTTATGCAAAGTTTTTCTTTTAAAAATCACCATAGGTTTCTGTCCATCAGCTGCGCCAGTCAAGCGCTACATAAATGAGAATCTGTGTGTGTCGCCGCGAATACACACCCGCGCATGTCGGGGTCCGGTACCGGGTTTGTAACCGACAGATTTGGCTGCAAATTTCGGAGGGTGAAGCTGATCAGACCTGAGACAGACCCCAGAAATCTCTGCTCGCAAAGCGGCCGGGAACCAGGTCGATTGGACCGCTTGGGGAACCAGGAAGTCGGGTTGCAGCAGCGCCCATCACCGAGCTGCTCCAGCCGCTGCTTTAACCGGGGAATCACCGGTTCCGACATGCAAAACACACGCGCGCTGCAGAACAAGTGTGCTTATTTAAATAGAGCGGGAGCAAAACTTAGTTTGATTGTATTTTATTTCACTTTACACATCAAGCAAATCCTTAAAAGTTTTCATCTTCTGTTTCGCATTAAACAGCTCAGTGGATGGTCTCATTCAGCTTCACCCGCCCCCTTCTCCCTTTACCGTTCTCATGGCCGGCCTTACATTACCGTAATTCAGGTAATAGACACGGCGCACCGTTTCTTAAGGCGCCCGGCACATTTAAAAAAAAAAAAAAAAAAAAAAGTTGCGCCTTGAGGTCGCGAAAATACGGTAGGACAAGATTTATCTTCTTATTACAAGCAAAGAAATCTTGTTCCACTGGCAGATGTTTCTACTTATTTCAAGTGAAAATCTACTTGAAACAGGTGGAAATTGTTGTTTTTTCCAGTGATGAGTCTTGTTTTAAGTGTAATGAGGTTTTTTTACTAAAATGAGACATTTTAACTAGAAATAAGACAAATATTCTCGTTAAGATTTTGAGTTTTTGCACTGATCCATTTTACTTATCCTGTGAAGGACAGAGTCATATTGATAAGTTCAGAAAACAGTTTTTTATTGTTGTGTTTTGATGTATTTTGGGCGATTGGGTAACGTATTGTATCACGCATCGTGTCACTGCCTGGTGTTGCGGTCTGCTGCCGTCGCACGGCGTTTGCAGGCTCTGATCTCTCCCGACTTTTTTGTCTAAAACTTTTGTTTTCTGGTAAAATAGCACTATATCTGGTACAGTTCTGTCTTTATTTCAACACTCGCTCATTTTCTCTTCCGTAACTTTCACTGTCACCAATCACCGATACATTTTCTGTCCGTTAGCCTCTGTTAGCATCTTAGCATGGCCTCTCCGTCTCCCTCCGTTTCTCCTCTTTGCTGCTCAGTGTGGGAAATGTTTAGCTATTCCTCTTCCTCCTTTAGCGAAGACGGTAAGTGCTTAAAGTGTAGTTTATTTGCAGGGCTGGAGGCGAGGCTCAGTCAGTAAGAGGTCCGGTTCTGCCAATTTGACCATAGTCCCGTAGACTCGTCAGCTAACCAGGCTAACCTAGCGGCGGACCGGCCTGTAGCAGCAGCTGGTAGCCGCTCCCCTGCAGCTCCCGAGCAGCCGGCCAGGCAGGGCCGCTGGGTGACGGTTCGGAGGAAGCGTAGTCCTAAAGGGCACACGGAACACCACCACCCGCTTCATGTGTCTAACCGATTTTCCCCACTCAGCGACACACCCGTTGAGAAGCCGACCCTGGTGATTGGTGACTCCATAGTCAGGCATGTGAGGCCGACTCCAGCGACCATAGTAAGGTGTATCCCGGGGGCAAGAGCAGGCGACATTGAAACAAATTTGAAGCTACTGGCAACGGGTAATCGTAAATATGGTAAAGTTATCCAAGTGGGAGGCGGATCTCTCTCTAAATACCGACCAGTTTTCTTGGTCACAAATATGCTTAAATACGTTTACTATGACTAAAAACCCAAACTTACAACTTATACAGTACAAAGTTATTCATAGAATACATTATACTGGACAAAGGATGTTCCAGATGGGCTTTGTCACCTCTAATATCTGTTCACAATGCACAGAGAACACCCCAGATAATTATATGCATGCTTTATGGTTCTGTACACCGGTACAGAGGTTCTGGAAGGAGATTTGTGAGGATTTATCAACATGGATCAACCACAGAATCCCAGTGTGCCCCACGGTATGTATATTAGGTCACCTGGGAGACACTCAAATAGAACCTAATTGGACACACCGGGTTCTCACTGCTTTATGTATCGCAAAGAAAACCATTCTAGTAAATTGGAAACAAAAATCCAGTTTATGTATCAACCATTTTAGGAATCTTTTATCAGATCATATTAGTAGTGAGATAATGTCTGCCTCCACTGAACAACATTCGGCTGAATTGCACTCTCTGTGGTCCCCGATTATTGGCTTCGTTACCTAGTGGGGGCGGGGGGGTGGTGATCTTGTAGCCCTTGGGGTTGGGGGTCGGCTTGGGGGGTCTGGGGCGCGGGCCTCTGGTGGCCCCTGGGGGGCGGTGGGTGGGGCCGCGGGGCCCTGTCCCTAGCCGGTGAGGGCCTATGGGGGGGGTTGCCTCATGGTGGTGGGGGGGGTGGCTGGGGAGGGCTGGGGCGGGGGGCTGTGGCTTGGGCGTCTCCGGGCCTCCCGGGGGGGGCTGGGCCGTGGACGTGGGGGTCCCACCCGGAGGGCCCGGCCCTGCCTGGGTGGGGGGTGGCTGTCTGCGCTGTGGGGGCATTGCTGCCTTGGTCCTCCGTCGCTGGGCGGGGGCCAAGTGCCCCTGCGGATGTGTGGACTCCGTGACCCTTGGGGTGTCCGCCGGGGTGGCCTCGGGGGGGGGTGGGGCCAGGTCCGGGGATCGGGCCTACCCTGACCGGGGGGTGCAAGGGCGGGCGCGACGGCGGGGTGGCACCATTCCCAGGTATCTATGTCTTATGTTGTCAGTATGAATGGGAGGATGTTGGACCGTTTCCCCCTCCGTCTGGGGGCTCCGGCGGCGCCGGGGGCGCCCGTGGAGGTACGGTGGGGCCCTGGCCCGGCTCGGAGGGCCGGCCCCCGTCTACTGGATGGCCGGTGGGGGGACGCGGGTGTCTTATCAGGGCCGGCTTTGCTGGTCCTGCTTCCTGGCTTCGGCCTCCGCTCCCCCTCTTTCCCCCCCTACACGATTCATACGCACATAGGCGAAGGGCGGGGGGTGTCCCGCGTGGCCCGGCACTCCCCGCCTCACGGTTTTAACAGCAAAGTAGACACTGCACATTCAACACTTAATAAAAACATTTGACAAGGACACGTAGTTCGGGAGGGGGAGGGGTCGGTGTCAATCGATACTTGGCCCTCCCCCCTCCCTGTTTTTATGGCATTAATCACATGCACTCAACACCAGGGGCGGGAGGGGGTCCCACATCACCCGCGTTCCCTCACCGGCCTGGGACAGGTGGGTCGGGTTACCCGGGCCTGGCGGGGCCCGCCGTGCAGCCTGGGGTGCCTTCTGGCGGTGCTGGACCCCCCCGGGGAGGGGGAAACGGTGCGTGATTGTTTGTCTGTGTCGGTGAGAATGCGGTATGGAAGGGTCCTGCCATGGAGGATTTGAGCCTCCATTGGCAGGACATCAAAACTTAATAATTTATCAATATTATATTATACAAAGATGGTTATTATGATTATTATTATTATTATTATTATTATTATTATTATTATTATTATTATGGGCATGCCAAGTAGTGGCATGACCATATTGCAATCGTCCAGAATGGCCCAAAGGGCAATGTTGCTAGCATTTTGCTAACAAGCTAAAGTCGCAAAAGTCCCACTGCGCACCAGCGGGTGTACAGCATGACCCCGCTCGGATGTGGAAAAAAAAAATTCCCAAAAACTAAAACACGGCCGGAAAAACCAGGAAAAACATGAAAATGAAGGCGATATATTAGTATCTAGAAAAGGTTTCCCTTTTCTTATTCTTATTCCGCACTTTTTTTCGTCCGTTAATGCGGCCCGAACCGGAACGTGCACCCATGCATGGCATACATCGTTGGATGCGTCTCCATCATGCCTCGATGGGCATTACTTTTCTCCGTAATAGGGGTTACCGTGGCAACGCTAGTTGCCAAAAAGCAAAAAAAAAGGGGAAAATTCAGACGCTTATTGCTCGGCCGAACTTTATCGTAGAGACATCGTTCAAACTTTCAAACACTCAGCCCGATTGTCCCTAACCGATCGTACAACCTTATTATGCCAAGTATTACAGTTTTTGTGATATTGACCTTTCATTTTTTTTTTTTTTCCGTTTGACTTTGGACGCTTGTTGCTAGGCAACAGGTTATCGTAGAGACATCGTACAAATGTTTCCCGACTCGGCACGCTGTGGACTTCAACATACTCAAATTTCATGAAGCTGGGATTTAAGGAAATTTTACGTCAAAATCCAGGCCACATGGCCCCATATCCGTTAACATAGCCTGAACCGGAACATGCACCCATACATGGCATACATCGTTGGATCCGTCTCCATCGTTCCTCGATGGGCATTACTTTTCTCAGTAAAAAGTGGTACCGTGGCAACGCTAGACGCCAAAAAGCAAAAAAAAAGGCGAAAATTCGGACGCTTATTGCTCGGCCGAACTTTATCGTAGAGACATTGTTGAAACTTTCAAACACTCGGCCCGATTGGCACTAACGGACCCTACAACCTCATTATGCTAATTACTACAGTTTTCGCGATATTGACCTTTCATTTTTTTTTTTAATTTCTGTTTGAATTTGGACGCTTGTTGCTAGGCAACAGGTTATCGTAGAGACATCATACAAATGTCCCCTGACTCGGCACGCTGTGGACTTCAACATACTCAAATTTCATAAAGCTGGGATTTAAGGAAATTTTATGTCAAAATCCAGGCCAAATGGCCCCATTCATTCGGATGGGGTTTTGTACCATGGTGAAACAAAAAACCTATCCGTTAACGTAGCCTGAACCGGAACATGCACCCATGCACGGCATACATCGTTAGATGCGTCTCCATCTTGCCTCGATGGGCATTACTATTCTCAGTCAAAAGCCTTACCGTGGCAACGCTAGATGCCAAAAAGCGCGCCCCATTAATAACTATTGGGAGCACAGGAATGAATGAAATACAAGCGTAAAAACACCTCAAACTGACATAGAACCACCCTAAACACAACCACTACAGCCCCAAACCAAAGCATCAAGAGGGGACGAATGGGCGGTAGGGCATGCCCATATCAAAATTTCCAGAAATGTTCTAGTTATTATTATTAGTAGTAGTATTATTATTATGTATAGTATATCATATTATTATTAGTATAGATATCGGATAGTTGAATGGATGAATGAATGGGATGCCTGGGTCTGGGGCCCTCCGTTGTCGGGCCTGCACGGGTGTCGCCTTGTTGGGGGGTTCCCTCTCTCCGGTCCCCTCCGCTGCCTCTGCGGCGGGGCGCCCCTCTGGTCTTGGAGGGCCACTTTCGTGGGGGACGGGTGCGCCTGCCCGCGTCGGCGGCCGGGGCGGCTCTGTCTCTCCGGGCAGGCTGGCCCCCTGCCGGGTGGGGGTCGTTGGCCTGAAGGGTGAGGGCCTCCTGGCCGCGTGTCCGGCCCAGACCGGGTGGCCGGGGATTGCCTGGGCCGCGGTCCGCCGCCGCGGGATCCCTGGCTGCTTCTTCCCGCGCCGTGGGGGCCCCGCCCGCGGGCCCCCTCGGCCGCCGCCAGGGGGGGGGGGGGCCTCGCAGGCGGTGGGTTGCCTCCCTCCTACTTCTCCCCTCTGTGGGGTTGCCGGTGCCCTGGGTTCCGGGCTCTTCCGTGTCGGCCTCTGGTCTCGCGGGTGGCGGGGTTGCTCCCCCCCCTCCCCCACTATAGATACACTTCAGGTGGAGCTTTGTTTGGTTTATTACACACACACACACACGCACACACACACACACACACACATATAGTCACTTAGTCACATGCATATACACACACACACACGCATGATCATATACATACACACACACACACACATAGACATACACACTGGCTTGTTCACCTGCATGCTGGCTCTCTAGTTTTTGGGTTTAGGTAGCGGTAGCGATAGCTTAGCTCAGACTGCGACGATCAGATCTCAAGATTTAGGTCGATTGCTGTTATTGTTTTGGTTGGCTCCGTGCCGGTTTCGTGCTTTGTTTGTGGTTTTTTGTTGCAGATTTCCAGTGCTTGACATGTGTCTCCGTGTGTTCCTGCTTCCTGGATTGGCAGTGGATGTCGTCACCCCCCCCCCCCCAAAACAAAAAAAAAAAAAAAAAAAAAACACTGGGTTTGTATGTGTATATTTATGTATGTGTACGCATATGTGTGCGTATATATATGTATATATATTAAATATAGTAATAATGCACATATATATACTTTTGGTTTCTACCGTCATGGTATCAATCATTAATATGTGTACAGACAAGGTAGAAAAAAAAAAAAAAAAAAAAATGGTAAAGTTATCATCCATGTCGGAGCTAATGACTCACGTCTTCGCCAGTCGGAAGTCACTAAAATGAATACTGTCTCGGTGTGTAACTACGCCAAAAGTATGTTGGACTCCGTAGGTTTCTCTCCCCAATCTGACCAGCGATGACATGTTTAGCCGCATGCTCTCGCTCCGTCGCTGGTTGTATCGGTGGTGTTCAAAAAACGACGTGGCCTTTATTGACAATTGGGAGACGTTCTGGGGAAAGCCCGGTCTGATTAGAAGAGACGGCATTCATCCCACCCGGGATGGTGCAGCTCTTATTTCTAGAAATCTGGCCAATGTTATTAGACACTCCCCCTGACAATCCAGGGTCCAGGCCAGGATGCAGAGCTGCAGTCTTACACGCTTCTCTGCTGCTTCCCGAGGACCAACGCCTGCCAATAAAACTGAAGGATTGCATTATGCAATTAGACTCTAAAACTGTAGGATTACATGATATTGGCGACTCTAACCAGGTGCCTAGCAAAATAGAAGTGGTTGCGGTTCCCCGCCCTCCAAAAGTTCACCAGGTGCGGCGTCATAGAGGCGTTAACCAAAATAATCTTGTAAAAATTAAAACCAATGCACATGTGGTACCAATTACAGACCAAAAATTAGATGCGGACTACTAAATATACGATCGTTAAGCTCCAAGTCTCTGTTAGTAAATGATATAATTACAGAGAGCAGGAGTGATATTTTCTGCTTAACAGAAGGAAGAAGAGGAGGAAGAGTATGTTAGTTTGACTGAATCGACTCCGCCCGGCTACTTTAATCATCACATTCCTAGAAGCACGGGCCGAGGTGGAGGAGTCGCAGCAATTTATAACTCCAGTCTCCAAACAAAAATTGAACCTAAGTGCAATTATAATACATTTGAAAGCCTCACACTTAGTCTGAAATTTCCGAGCTGGAAATCAGAGAAGCCTGTTGTGTTAGTGGTAGTGTATCGGCCCCCTGCTGGTGCTTATCTAGAGTTTCTGTCTGAATTTTCAGATTTCCTTTCTGGATTATTGATCAGTACAGATAAATTCATCATAGTGGGTCATTTTAATATTCATATGGATGTTGAAAGCGATAATCTTAAATTAGCTTTCGATTCTCTTCTTGAATCAATGGGTATCTCACAAAAAGTGGATAAACCGACGCACTGTTTTAATTATACTCTTGATCTCGTTCTCACCTACGGTGTTGAAACTGATGATCTGTTGGTGTCACCTGTAAACTCCCTTTTATCCGACCATTACTTAATAACGCTTGAATTTAATTTTGTTGACGTTGAAGTGCAAAATAGGAGGTATTGTTTTAGCAGATGTTTGTCTGATGAAGGTATTGCTAAATTTAGGGAGGCCATTGCTCATCTTACGACAGTGCGAAATAGTGATAGTGATGTAGTCGAGGCCAGTGACTTGGGTTCTACCTCTGCAGATGTTGATTTCCTTGCTAGTAACACTGCTGATTTGTTGCATTCAGCTTTAGATGAAGTGCTCCTTTTGAAAAGGAGGGTTTCCAACCATAGGAGCTTAACTCCCTGGTGTAATTCAGATATCCGCATGTTGAAACAAAATGTGCGTAAAATGGAAAGGAAGTGGTACTCTTGTAAGTCTGTAGACTCCTATCGTGAATGGAAAGATATTCTAATAGTATATAAAAAAGCCATTTGCAAAGCCAGAACAGCTTATTATTCAACGTTGATAGAGGATATCAAAAGTAACCCACGTTTTCTGTTTAGCACTGTAGCCAGCCTGACAAAGATTCACAACTCTGTTGAGCCGTGCATCCCTGCAGCTCTCAGTAGTGAGGACTTTATGAGCTTCTTTAACAGTAAAATCATGAGAATTAGAGAATAAATCAACCAGCCGGTTGTAGGTGTTTCTTCAGCTTTAGCGACTTCCCTAGGCTCTGACTTGACTCTAGACTGTTTTGATCCTATAGACCTCCCTGAGCTGACCTCACTCGTCAATAGAGCTAAAGTCAACCACGTGTATCTAAGACCCCATCCCGACTCGACTATTCAAAAATACTTTTTTTCTTATTGGTACGACAATACTGGACCAAATTAACCTATCCCTAAGTTTAGGATATGTACCACAGGTTTTCAAAGTTGCAGTAATTAAACCTTTACTTAAAAAACCTTCTCTTGACCCAGACACCTTAGCTAATTATAGACCAATTTCCAACCTTCCATTTGTATCTAAAATTCTGGAAAAGGCAGTTTCAAGCCAGTTATGTGACTATTTGTATAGAAATGATCTGTTTGAAGTCTTTCAGTCAGGGTTCAGAATGCATCATAGCACAGAGACAGCACTGGTTCGAGTCATGAATGACCTCCTTATGGCCTCAGATAAGGGATTAGTGTCCATACTGGTTCTACTGGACCTCAGTGCTGCTTTTGACACTGTAGATCATGACATCTTTTACTGCACAGGTTAGAGTATGTTGTTGGGATTAAAGGGACAGCTCTACGTTGGTTTAAATCATATCTATCTGACAGGTTCCAGTTTGTTCATGTACATGAAGTTTCTTCAGAACAGTCAAGGGTCTGTTATGGTGTTCCGCAGGGTTCAGTGCTAGGGGCAATCTTGTTCAGTTTATACATGCAGCCATTGGGAAGTATAATCCAGAATCACGGCATACACTTTCATTGTTATGCTGATGATACGCAGCTCTATTTGTCTATTAAGCCAGATGAAACAGAACCGTTGGTTAAACTTCAGGCATGTCTTAGGGACATCAAGGACTGGATGTCCAGAAATGTCTTGCTTCTAAATTCAGATAAAACAGAGGTTATCATTCTTGGCCCAGTGCATTTTAGGAAGGGATTAGATGGTGTTGCAATGGCTTCCAGTGCAACTGTGAGAAACCTTGGTGTTGTTTTTGATCAGGATTTGTCGTTTAAACCATATGTCAATCAGGTTTGTAAAATAACATTTTTCCATCTCCGTAATATTGCAAAGATTAGGAAAATCCTCTCGCAAAGTGATGCAGAAAAACTAGTTCATGCGTTTGTATCTTCTAGACTAGATTACTGTAATGTGTTTGTGGCAGGGTGGAGTGGCTGCAGCTCCTCCACCCTGCCACAGTGTTATTAGCAGGATGTCCAAGTAATTTGCTGAATAGGCTCCAGCTGATCCAAAATGCAGC
This sequence comes from Cololabis saira, assembly GCF_033807715.1. Taxonomy (NCBI): domain Eukaryota; kingdom Metazoa; phylum Chordata; class Actinopteri; order Beloniformes; family Belonidae; genus Cololabis; species Cololabis saira. The sequence continues at coordinate 649,828 of NC_084604.1, read as the reverse complement.
AGCACGAGTACTGACAGGAATCAGTAGGAGAGACCACATCTCTCCAGTGTTAGCGTCGCTCCATTGGCTACCCGTAAAATTCAGAATCCAATTTAAAATGTTATTACTTGCGTATAAAGCCCAAAACGGCTTAGCTCCACATTATTTGCAAGACCTGATAGTACCTTATGTTCCTGTCAGAGCTCTCCGTTCTCAGAGTGCAGGTTTACTCGTAGTTCCTAGAGTATCCAAATGTAGATTTGGAGGGCGGGGGTTCTGCTATCAGGCACCACTACTATGGAACCAACTTCCAATCTGGGTTAAGGAGGCTGAAACCACCTCCACCTTTAAAACTAAACTTAAAACATTTCTGTTTAGTAAAGCCTATAGTTAGTGTTTAGTAAACCTCTAGCTGGTGTTAGTAAATCTTTAGGTAGTGTAAACTCTAGTGTGTTAGAGTCGCTCCTGTAGTTTCTTGTGCTGGCCCCCCCTTCTCCTCCCTTTTCTCTCTTTTGTCCATGTTGCAGCATCCTCTGCCGGTGGCGAAGAGCATCTCTGAATGCAAAACACCGGATCCTGCAGTGTGGGAGTGAGGGGGACAGGGTAACGGCCCCTGTTGGGCGGGGGAGAAGGTTCGTCCCCCAAGACTCCTCTCCCTGGCCCTGCCCCTTTTCAACCTTTCCCCGACCCTGCACCCCAACCTTTGTTGTATTAGACGCTATATAAATAAAATTGAATTGAATTGAATTATTTGATGTAAGCCCAGTGGATATTTAAAGCTTACAGAAGGCTGCATTTAACTGCTGCTTTGTCATTCCAGCAGTATTTTTCCAGGTGTTTTGGTCACTGCTATTATTTGTAATATATTATATTATTTGTAATCAGCACAAATTATCTGTCCCCATATGATAAAATCCACGATCCCCCGTGTTTTTCTTTTTTTACAACTCGAGTACTGGGCTCAACACACAGCCCTGTGGAAAGCCAGTACTGAGGCTGAGGGCAGTAGATGTGTGTTTCCCCACCCTCACGCTCTGCTGTCGACCGGTCAGGAAGCCCTAATCCACATGCAGATGGAGTGAGGGAGGCCCAGGTCACCTAGTTTTTCAACCAGTCTGTGAAAGAAGATGGTATTAAAAGCAGAGCTGTAGTCCACAAATAACATCCACACATAGCCCCCCTGCTTCTCCAGGTGTGAAAGAGTGGCATGGAGGGCTGTGGTTACAGCATCCTCTCGTTATTCTTTGTTATGTGTGAAACCAAAGGCCTCTGTCAACCAAACAATGAGCTCTGCATCACTGGAATCATAGAATTCTGTCAGTTGACTAAACACAAAATACAATTTAGTGTGTTAGAGAGGCTACTGAACTCACAATATTCTGACTCAACCACCTATGACCAGAGGTGGGTAGTAACGAGTTACATTTACTCCGTTACATTTACTTGAGTACGTTTTGGGAAATTTTGTACTTTTAGGAGTAGTTTTGAATCACTATACTTTTTACTTATACTTGAGTAGATTTGTGAAGAAGAAACTGTTCCTCTTACTCCGCTACATTAGGCTACGTTGAGCTGTTACTTTTCTTTTATCCCTTTTATCCGCGTACGCGTCAATCTCATGACATTACTGGATGATTCTTTAGGAAAAATGTTTGTTTTTGCATGTTTTGTCACATTTACACAGACTCAAACACACACAGAATTTCTATGAGTTCATGGGCTTGTTCTAGTTCTGGTTAAAAAAAAAAAAGTACAAAGGCTTGAAATTCCTTAAGGCAGTCCATATGGAACTTTTCCACCTTAATCTAATATTTCATCATCATCATTGTGATGGTACATCAACTTCCAACAGGTTTAATGAACCTCTGTCATGGTCTGAGGGGTCTGTATCGCCTTCACTGGCACTAACTTTGAGGAGCATGGTAGGAACCCTTCCACACTAAAAAACTACACATTTTTACGGCTTTGACTTCTTTACGGCATACGTCACTTCCCCCCCATTCCCGATTCGTAGTCCAGACGAAAGCTGGGCGGGGCGTGGAGCGCAGAGCTCAGCAGAAGCTGGTGTTGAGCTAAACGCGGAGTTGTTATCATGGCCGAAGCAGCGAAAATAAAAGTTTTAACGGAGAAGGCGAAAAAAAGAAAGCAGGAGAGTAACAAGCTAAATGCCCGGACAAGAATAAACATTCTTGCACTCGCTGGCGTGAGACGAGAGACGAGGAGGGATGTCCGACAAGAGAGACAGAATTGTTATGATACGAATGTAAATGTAGAGTTCTATGTTCAATAAGAATCAAAATGAGAATGTTTTCACATTCGTCTCAGGTTTTGGTCATTCTAAAATCTAAAATGGCCCTGCCCCTTCTCAACCTTTCCCCGACCCTGCACCCCAACCTGGGACTTGATGATTGGGCCGGAGCTTCGGGAGCTGCGTGCTGGCCTGCGGTCCCCACCCCTGGTCATCCCGTTGCTGGCCCCCCCTTCTCCTCCCTTTTCTCTCTTTTGTCCTGCAGGTGGCCGTGGGTGGCTTGTAGCTTGCATTACGGAGCACAAGTCTTTTCCTGACCCTGCACCCCAACCTGGGACTTGCTGATTGGGCCGGAGCTTCGGGAGCTGTGTGCTGGCCTGCGGTCCCCACCCCCGGTCATCCCGTTGCTGCTTCCACCTGCCTGCTGTGCTGTTGCCGTCCCTGACCCACCAGTCTGGCCCTCGGCAGGAGGGTCCCCCCTGATGAGCCTGGTCCTGCTCAAGGTTTCTTCCCTCCTAAAGGGGAGTTTTTCCTTGCCACTGTTTGGCTTAAGGTTTTTCTCCCACTAGGGGAGTTTTTACCTGCCATTGTTTATGTAATAACTGCTCGGGGGTCATGTTCTGGGTATGGGTCTCTGTAAAGCGTCTAGAGACAACTCTGTTGTATTAGACGCTATATAAATAAAATTGAATTGAATTGAATTGAATTACTGACAATATCAACAACAGACACCGAATAATAGTAGTGATCATAAAATGGTGTAATTGGCAATGAGGAAGCTTTATAAAATAATAATACAATTGAATAGAATTACAGCACTAGAGGAAAGAATGCAATGCAAAGAAAATGTGTAAAACATTTCTACTATTTTTCCTGAGAACTGTAAAATTGTGCAGGGCTGATCTGCAAAACATTCAGTTATTTCATATTTTCATACATATTTATTATTTCACATTTCATATTTTCATAATAAATATATGTTCTGCTGTTGGTGAAATATGATTTTATGAGATCTGCAAATTATTGCTTTCTGTTATTTCCATTTCAAGGTGTCTGGAACTGTGAGATAAAGTGCTGTACTGTTTTGTCCTCTTACACTTATTTCAATTAAAAGCAACTCTGCTCAGATGCCTTTGAATAGCCTTTAATGTTCCTTTTTATTTTAAGAGCACAGTTGATATTATCTTGTTGCAAAATTACTTCCATGACATAATTTTGCATCAATTTATCATACGTTTATAGCATTTACTGTATAGATGCTGCTATGACGATGACTGAATGGATATTGTTGCATTCTTCGGTTTACGGGACAAAAAGAAAAAAAAAAGATATGTCAATGGACGTTTTTTGGAAAGGCATGGACTTACTGTAGCCTTCATTATAAACTCACTTGATATGACTGCAATCTGAGATATTACGCTGAATCTGAGCAAAGTTGTAGAAGAAATTTAAGAAGTACTTACATATGTTTACTTATTACAACTCAGGCTTCAGTATTTTTCTGTTTGAAGCTACGCCTGCAGCACAATGCAATATTTATAGAACCTTATGCTGTCCTCCACTTGCATTGCTCAAGGACAGAGGCGGGGATGTTTTGATCTGTTGGCGCAGGATAGCAGGAGCCACCTTCTAATGATCTGGACAGCTGACAGGGACCTCAGGGTGCTCTCTGCTTGCTGCTTTCATGACTGGAGGAGCCAAACACAAATTAGGAGAGTCACTGGTAAACTAATGAGGACATATCATCCAGGGACAACAGAAGGAAACTTGCAGAGAGCGTAAGGATCAGAAAATGCAAATAAAATAATGAATATTTGAAAAAACAAGTTGTTTTTATGCCAAAACTTTATCAAGCAGAGGTGGAAATCATGTGTGGCTGGTTTTTCAGGAAAAACACCTTTAGTGTTAATGAGGCTGCAAGAGGTTAAGCGTTTTCGTACCTTTAAACTATTCCTATGATTATATGAAATAAAAAAAAAAAACAGTATGTCAAAAAGAATGAAATGGATATAAGTTCATGATGTTATGATGAAGTCTGATCAGGATTGTATCTCTTGTAATTGGAACAAATACTGTAAAACTGTTATTCTCAAATAAGAGTCAAAGGGCCAAATCCACAAAAGGATTGCGCGGCTTTTGCGGCCGCTAAACCGGTGCAAATGAGACAAAAAGAGAGTGTCTAATTCACAAAGCACCCGCAAAGGGCGAATTGCTCCACAAACTGCGCTGCCAAGCAAATAGTGGCAGTCTGCGCCGCTGCCATTTGCATGCATGCAAATTAGGTAATATTCATACATTCGACGCAAAATTGCCCCCTTTCTATGCAAATAAGCCTCATTGCAAAAAGCGCCTAATTCACAAAGGCCAGGGCTATTTGCCACACGCAAAAATAGTGGAGCAAATACCGTGTTTCAGAAGCGTGTATTAAACTGCGCGCAAACTCCTCACTCCCCGTCTGTCTCTGTTTCTCTCTCTCTCTTCAATGTCATTCAAGCCTGTGTGATACTGAATGATATTAAGGGTGAAATCTACATTCAGACATGACTGTAGACAATCAGATCAAGTGGGGTTGTGGACTTATCGGATTTAAAAATAAAAGTAACAGGACAGAGTTCAGGATTCATCCATACATAAGGGGCTGCTTTATTACAAACAATTCCACCATATAAACATATAAATCTAGAATGTGTGTGTTTAACAGCTGACCTGTAGGTGTGTGTAGCAAAACAAAGAACATGAATTACCATTAGATCCTGATCTGATCCCGATCCGGTGTTAATGAAGTTACTGGTGCTGTGCCTTGTGCGTAAATGCGCACAGCCTCTTAACATTTGACATTTCATTAGCTTATCTCATACAGACACTGAGGTCTTTTGATGTGTGTGTGGAGATGATGGCTATGTTCTACCACACGATGGTGGCCAGTGCACTCTTTTTTTGCTGCTTTGTGTTGGGGGGGCAGCCTTGCAATCAAAAACACCAGGCGACTGAACAAACTGGTCAAAAAAGCGGGCTCAGTGTTGGGCAGGAGTCTGGACCCGCTAAGATCTGTGGTGGAGAGGGGCACACTGAACAAACTGAATGCTATAATGGACAATAGCAGACACCCTCTCCACAGCCTCCAGGAGCAACAGAGGAGCAGGAGCTGCAGCGGTCGGGTCCGCAGCCTCCGCTCGCTGCGCACGGAGCGGTTCAGGAGATCCTTGCGTCCCCGCAGCAATAAGACTGTTTAACTGTCCTGAACTCAGTTTCACACACTCACCTCTGCCACAACTGGACTATATTTTAGTTTGCACTTTACATGATATTTGTTTAAAAACCGTATATGTTTATTTTAATATTATGAATGTGCTTGTATTGTCTGAATGGAAGTGTGGTTGATTTTTATGCATATGTTTTGATGAGCTGCTGGACGGTTGAATTTCCCTTTGGGGATGAATAAAGTTCTATCTATCTATCTATCTATCTATCTATCTATCTATCTATCTATCTATCTATCTATCTATCTATCTATCTATCTATCTATCTATCTATCTATCTATCTGCATGCAAAATACTAGAAGTACAAATACGTGAAAATTGAGGCTATTGTGCTCTCTGCAGTTTTCATTATGGACCAATCTATGTGCTGAAATACGGAGAACACTGGAAACAGCTCCGCTCACTCAGACAAGTGCAAATTGCACTCCGCCGCAAAACTTTATGGGCGTGTTTGCTCCGGTATATCATTAGAGCAAAATCTTTTGTGAATAGGACCTTAAAGCAGGGCAGATTGCGGGCGCTAATGCAGCGCAATTCACAGCGCTATTTGCGGGCGCAATCTGTTCTTTGTGGATTTACCCCAAAGTATTTGAATCCAATTAACCAGACTCCTAACCTGGTAGAAGAGGCAAATCAGACAGCAGACAGGAGTGATTGAGATATCAAGAAGCCAAACTATACCTGGACTGAGACTCCAAATCCAATGAGCCAATCCAATCCAAAGAACTGAATACATTCCTCAACAGGTTCACCGCAGAAGAATCCCCCAGTCATGTATCTGCCTGCTGCTTTATTGTTGTCTCCCAATACATCATGAAATGTTTGACCCTGTTTCTCAGCCTAATTTGTCCTCTCTGTACGCAGAGAGGCCAGGATTCTCTCTGGGTCGATAAGTTGCATCAGGTCCTGCTTCTGCATCTGACAAATGAGTCACATCTACCAAACAACGTTCAGACTGAACAGGGAAAAACATCTCTGATGGTTCTTCCTGTCCACTCACAGCTCTCACAAACAGACTTTCACTTGCATGGTCTCTGACATGAAACTCTTTCAGCAAATTGACATGAAAAGTTTGATATTTCTTACCCCTCTCTGCAGGCCCGGTTCTACGAGGGTGCATCAGCATGCTTTGCACCCTCAGTGTATGTGTTTGCATGCTCAGTTGAAAAGACGAAAAGAAAACTGAAAAATGCGCGCGTTAAGCCTGATTTATGGTTCCGTGTTAAATCGACGGCGTAACCTACGGTGTAGGGTATGCTGCGACGCGCGCCGTACGTTTGCGTCCCCGTGTATCCTACGCCGTAAGCTCTGCGTTGGTGCAACGCGGAACCATAAATCAGCCAGTGTCCGTCACTCATCTGCTTCCAGCAGTTTCCTGCACCAGCAAGACGCTGCTCTCTGCTGCTCCGTTACCACAAAGTAACCATGGATATTCGGAAGTGGTTCAAGCACAACCACGCCAGCAAGTTTATATTTATGGTTATATTTATTTTTGTTATTTATTTTTCTATGTTTTATTTTCTGTTGCTAGATTGTCGGATGGGTGAGGTAGCCCAGACTAAATGTAGCATTTTTCTTGTTCTGCAGCGATATTGCTGCAAAAATGCACTTGAAAGACACTTTAGATATTATTGTTTGACTGGTATCATTCCACTTGAAATGACTGTCATGTTTAGTGACGGTTTTGAGCATTATAGATAAAATTAGTTTGAATTTCTATGTTTTATTTTCAGGGTAAGAAACATCTGTTGCTAGATTGTCTGATGGGTGAGGTAGCCCAGACTAAATGTAGCATTTTCTTTGTTCTGCAGCAATATTGCTGCAATAAAGCATTTTAAATACACTTTAAATATTCTTGTTTTGCTAGTATCATTCCGCTTGAAATTATGGAAAAATGCATAACTTAGTGTTGAATAATGTGCCAGGCATGTGCACCCCCTCTGATCTGAGATGCAGCCCTAGTCATCATTTTCTAGAACCGGCCCTGCCTCTCTGGCATGTAGACTTTATAGGTCAGTTTCCCAACCTTCTTGGTGATCTTATAGGGTCCATGCCGTTTGGCTAGCAACTTGCTGCCACTGGTGGGAAGGAGAAGAAGCACTTTCTGCCCTGGATTCAGCTCTCTTGCTCTAGCCTTCTGGTCATACCAGGTTTTTTGCGTCTCTTGCGCCCTCTGCATATTTTCATGTGTAAGTGCTGTCATCTGTTCGAGTCTCTCTCTCATCTTCACCACATAGGATGCAACATTATCTCCGCTGGATTTGGGGCTGTCCCAATGTTCCTTCAGCAGGTCCAGTGGGCCTCTTACCTCACGCCCATACAGTAGCTTGATTGGGGAGAATCCTGTAGAGGCCTGGGGTACCTCTCTGTAGGCAAACAGGAGGTAAGGCAGCCACTGGTCCCAGTCTGAACCTGTTTGAGACACAAACTTGCGGAGCATGTTTTCCAAGGTTTGGTTAAAACGTTCAACTAAACCATCTGTCTGGGGATAATATGTCTTTATGCCTTTAATGCCTAGGAGCTGATACACATGCTTTAGAACAGTGATTCTTAACCATAGGGCCACACTTGGGCCACGAGCGCCACCTAGTGGGCCGCAAAAAGAATTCAGTTTTGTACGTGTGGGCCGTTGGGGCCGCAGGACTCCATAGCAACTCCCGACCAAATGAGGAGAAGACACTCAGCTAGCTGTACGTGTAAGAGAAAGAGAAATGGTGTGTATTTACAGAGTAAATCCTTCATTTTGCACAGAGTACGTTTAGATCCACCAGGATCAGGGATCGATTACTTGGGTGTGCGCCCAGACCGAGCGAGTGCGGCGTGATCATTTATCCCGATGCGTCCGCGCGGCCGGGGAAGTCGGTGCCGCTCGGTCGGCGGGCTCCGTCGTTACTGGTGAATGGTAGATTTAGATGCGTGGGCTGTCGTGTCTGCTGGACTGGACTGTTCGAGCTTTCGAAAAAGCATCGGAAAGTGACTCTGCTGCAGCGCGACCAGAGAGCTGCGGTGCTGGCTCTGCCCATCGCAGCTGATCAGGCTCGAATGAAACCCGACATACTGAGTCCTGACAACTTATTAATGTAAATAACTTAAAGTAAAATCAAAATAAGTTTTGTCCTCGCTCTATTTTTAAATATGCACACTTGTATGCCTGTGTGTGTGTTTTAAATCCAGAAATGACACACACAAAACTGAGGGTGCGCCTTTCCACACGGCGCCCGTATGGTCGTCAAAATACGGTAATTAGCTTGACTATATACAGAGATGAGAAGCGTAACAGGTGGAAAGGAAAGTTCAACCCGGAATGGACAGATTTATCCTGGTTCAGTCTTCACACTGGGACAAAACCAGTGTCTCATACGTTCAGAGACCGTGGCGTTCAAAGTGCGAAAGTGAAACGCCACTGAAACAAAACACAAAGTTTTTCATCAAACATATCCACTCAAGTCTGAACTGAAGTCACAGAAAAATAAACTGACCATCTTAAAACATCCTGCCCATGTTTGGGTCCAGATACAGCTGTGAAGCAGCTTTCTCCACAATGAACATAATTAAAACTAAATATCGTTCCAGGCTCAACAATGAGCACCTTCTCATGCATATGAGAACCTGACACCATCCAGCCCAGATTTAAAGTCCTGACAGGAGAAATTAGAGCACAGTTCTCTCACTGAACGACAGAAAGTTGGGGTATAAGATTAAAAGAGGGGAAGAAAGACAAACTGCAAAACTGTTCAATTGTTAAGATGTGTTTATTTATTATAAAAATGTGTTTAGACAATTAACAAAGAAAAGGGGAAATTCAAACTGCTGGTAGAGAAATAAAATAAGATAGCATTTGAAAAATAAAATAACATCTATTTTATTTTTAAGAGAAAAAAATATGTTCTGAAGTTACACATGTTAAGTGGCAGATATGTACTTTTTTTAATATAACTGTAACCGCTGTGTACCCGTCCCACCAAGAATCCACATTTAGGCTAGACTGGATGATGAGGCTTTTATTTTGGCAGCTGCAATGAGCGAGACAATCAGGGGTGGACAGTAATGGAGTAAATTTACTTGAGTACTGTACTTAAGTACATATCCAGAGGATTTGTACTTTACTTGAGTATTAGATTTATTTGGTACTTATTACTCTTACTCGAATACATTTCCAAGACAAATATTTTTACTTTTACTCGAGTAAATTTCTAGGAAGGCTGAAAAGTACTCGTTACTTTCAGGTCTGCTCTTTTTTCTTCTTCCCTAAAATCCTATTGGACACAAGCTGTTTTTGTCAAAGGAGGAGACCTATCACAGTGCACGCTCTCCACTGGGATGTACGTAAAGCGGAAATACGTCAAGCCTCCTCAAAACGATACCGCCAAAGTAGCCTGCGTTTGTCAAGACAGAGTCAAGACAGAGCCGCAACAAGACAAGACAGAGCCGCAACAATGGCTACGCCAGCGTCAGGAGAAGAAAGACAATCCGCTGAGTCGTCTGAGTCTCTGAGTCCTGCTCTGAGTCCGGACTCGGAGCAGGGACTTTCACAAAATCCTTGGCCGTATCTTAACTCAATGTTTGAGTTCGACCAAGTAAAAAACGAGGGCACAGACAAACCACAGACAAAATTAAAAAATTAAATTAAATTAAAATGACAGTTTTTCACAATTGCTAACACACGTTTTTCACAACCTAACAGCATTCTCAAAACTGCACACACAAAACTAAAAACATCACACACAAAATGCTAAACCCTGTCACTTCTTCTCCAGGAAGACTCTTTTCCATCAAATCTCTTAACTGTTCCCAAAATGGAGCTCATGTTTTCATTTGGTACACACAGCCATATTTTCAAATGATACACACATACCATTCATTTGGTACACACAACTAAGCATTTACTGCACACACACCAAGCATTCACAGCACAATGAAGTGCAAAACTGAAAACACAATCATAGAAATGGAACACACATGGATGTCAATGACTATTGAGAATAATCAATTTATCTTTTTGGAAGATTACTGTGTAGGCCTACTTTTGGACGTAAATGTACTGTGAACTGGCCTGCTCAATCATGCCTCTGGTTTCTATCTGGCCAGAGGGCCTCATCCACCTCCTCCTCCACCTTGTTCTTCTCCTCTTCCTCTTCCTCTCCCTCCACCTCCTCCTCCACCTTGTTCTTCTCCTCTTCCTCTTCCTCTCCCTCCTCCTCCTCCTGCTCCTCCTCCTCCACCTTGTTCTTCTCCTTGTCCTCCTCCACCTTGTCCTCCTCTTCCTCTCCCTCCTCCTCCACCTTGATCTTCTCCTTGTCCTCCGCCTCCTTCTCTCTGTCTACCTACTCATCTATGTCGTTCTCCTCTCACTCTCAACCCTCTTCTTCTCTGGTTCTCCATTGTTCACCAAACAAAACATTGCTCTCAAGGCCCTTTGATAGTGCAGTCCTGATTGCAAATGGCTCACCAGACGTGGATGTTTTGAGATTTGATTATGTGTGTGTTGTAGATTGATGCTTTGTGATTTTATGTGATAAGTGTTTGCAACGACTGAACACTGTGTGTAGTGTTTTGACAACAAGGTGTGTTGTAGGTTGATGCTTTGAGATTTGATGTGATAAGTGTGTCCAACAACTAAACACTGTGTGTAGTGTTTTGACAACAAGGTTGTGTGAAATTGACAACAGAGTGTAAAGAAGGAAAGTCAGAGTCTAATGCAGATAAGGGAGTGTGATGTAGTGTAAATTGTGTTGATTGATTAGGTACTTAAAGTGATGGTTGTGCAAATTGTGCCAAGTTTTCGTTTTTTGTGTGTTAACAATTGTGAAAAACTGTAAATTAAAATTAAAAAATATAGTAATTTACTGATGTGGAAAATAAGAAATTTACTCTTCAGAATCAGAATCAGAATCAGAAAAGGGTTTATTGCCAAGTTTTCACACGAGGAATTTGTTTTGGGGATTGGTGCAACACAATACAAATATAAAAACAAATATATAAGAGATAAAATAAAATTAAATGTATAAACAATAAAAAGTATAAACAGTAAAATAGAATGTAGACCGGAAATGTACAAAATGAGGTTTTAAAGTGCCGGGTGAGTCTGTACAAAAGTGACTTAGGAACTTAGGATAGGTAAAAAGTATAGACAGAAATGTACAATATGAGATTTTAAAGTGCCGGATGAGTCCGTGCAAAAGTTACAGGATTGGAGTTTTTACGTTAATGTAACGTAGAGTGGGATGGGGGGGGCAGTCCGTGGTAGTCGGGGGGGGGGGGGGGGGGGGGGGGGGGGGGGACCGGGGCCTTGTTGATGAGGACAGCTGCAGACGGGAAAAAACTGTTCTTGTGGCGTGAGGTTTTGGTCCTGATGGACCGCAGCCTCCTGCCAGAGGGAAGAGTCTGGAACAGTTTGTGTCCGGGGTGGGAGGGATCTGCTGCAATCTTTCCTGCACGCTTCAGGGTCCTGGAGGCGTGCAGGTCCTGGAGAGATGGGAGATTGCAGCCAATCACCTTCTCTGCAGAGCGGATGATACGCTGCAGCCTGCTCCTGTCCTTCACAGTGGCAGCAGCGTACCAGATGGTGATGGAGGAGGTGAGGATGGACTCAATGATGGCCGTGTAAAACTGCACCATCATTGTCTTTGGCAGGTTGAATTTCTTCAGCTGCCACAGGAAGTACATCCTCTGCTGTGCTTTTTTGGTGAGGGAGGTGATGTTCAGCTCCCACTTGAGGTCCTGGGATATGATGGTCCCCAGGAAGCGGTAGGACTCCACAGTGTCTGCTGGGGAGTCACACAGGGTGAGGATGGCAGGTGGGGCTGCGTTCCTCCTGTAGTCCACTATCATCTCCACTGTCTTTAGAGCGTTGAGCTCTAGATTGTTCTGACCGCACCAGGTCACCAGCTGGTCCACCTCCCACCTGTAGGCGGACTCATCACCATCAGAGATGAGTCCAATGAGGGTGGTGTCGTCCGCGAACTTCAGGAGCTTGACGGACTGATGACTGGAGGTGCAGCTGTTTGTGTACAGTGAGAAGAGCAGAGGAGAGAGAACGCAGCCTTGAGGGGATCCTGTGCTGATGGTCCGAGGGTCAGAGACATGTTTCCCCAGCATCACCCACTGCTTCCTGTCAGACAGGAAGTCAGTGATCCACCTGCAGGTGGAGTCAGGCACGTTCAGCTGGGAGAGCTTGTCCTGGAGCAGAGATGGGATGATGGTGTTAAAAGCAGAGCTGAAGTCCACGAACAGGATCCTGGCGTAGGTTCCTGTGGAGTCCAGGTGCTGGAGGATGAAGTGCAGGGCCATATTTACAGGATCGTCTACGGACCTGTTGGCTCTGTAGGCGAACTGCAGGGGATCCAGTAGTGGGTCGGTGATCTTCTTGAGGTGTGGCAGCACAAGGCGCTCAAAAGACTTCATGACCACAGAGGTCAGGGCGACGGGTCTGTACTCGTTAAGTCCTGTGGTCCTTGGTTTTTTGGGGACAGGTATGATGGTGGAGGTTTTGAAGCAGGCTGGCACATGGCATGTCTCCAGGGAGGTGTTAAAGATGTCCGTGAACATCAGAGACAGCTGATCGGCACAGTGCTTCAGGGTGGATGGGGATACAGAGTCCGGTCCTGCTGCTTTGCAGGGGTTCAGTTTTTTGAATATTTTATTGACGTCCCTCTCCAGGATAGAGAGGGGCGTCGCAGTGGTGTGGGGGGTGGAGGATGGGGCCTCTGGGGTGTGAAGTGGTGGAGGCGCTCCAGCCCTTGCTGGGGAGGGGGGGGTGCTGTTGGAGGAATGGAACTGGGGAATGTGAATGCAGTCCGGGGGGATGGTATCAGGACTGTCCCTTTGTATGTCAAAGCGACAGTAAAACTCGTTCAGGTTGTTGGCTAGGCGTCGGTCGTTGATGGAGGGGGGGGCTCTGGGTTTGTAGTTGGTAATCTGTCTCAGTCCCTTCCAAACTGAGCTGGCATTGTTTTCTGAGAACTGTTGGCGTAGTTTCTCAAAGTACAGTCGTTTAGCTGCTCTCACCTCCTTGCTAAACGTGTACTTTGCCTTTTTGAGCCTGTCCTTGTCGCCACTCCTGAACGCTTCTTCCTTCTGCAGCCGCAACCTTCTGAGCTTAGAAGAGAACCAGGGTTTGTCATTGTTGTAACTAACCCTGGTTCGTGTTGGAATACAACTGTCCTCACAGAAGCTGATGTAAGATGTCACAGCCTCTGTGAGCTCGTCCAGGCTGCTGGTAGAAGTCCTGAACACATCCCAGTCAGTACAGTCCAGACATGCCTGAAGATCCTCCGTAGCTTTCCTGGTCCACTGCTTTGAAGTCCTCACAGCAGGTTTGCAGAGCTTTAATTTCTGCTTATATGCTGGAATCAGGTGGACCATGAGGTGGTCTGAGTGTCCCAGTGCAGCTCGGGGGACGGCATGATAGGCTCTGCTCACTGTAGAGTAACAGTGATCCAGGATGTTTCCCTCTCTGGTCGGGCATTTAATTAATTGTCTGTATTTAGGGAGTTCGTGGCTGAGGTTACCTTTGTTAAAGTCACCGAGGACAGTAACTAAGGAGTCCGGGTTAGTCCGCTCCACGTTCAGTATCTGGTCGGCGAGCACGCGCTGGGCATCCTGCACGTGGGCCTGCGGTGTGATGTAAATGCCGACCAGGATGAATGAGCTGAACTCACGGGGAGAGTAGAAGGGTTTGCAGTTTATAATAAAAATTTCCAGATCGGGAGAACAGTGTTGCTGCATCACTGTCACATCCTTGCACCAGCCGTTGTTGATGAAAAAGCAAATTCCACCCCCTTTGGATTTTTCGGAGAGCTGCGCGTCTCTGTCGGCTCTGAAAAGTTGGAAGCCTGCCAGCTGCAGCGCAGAGTCTGGGATGAGACCACACAGCCACGTCTCCGTGAAGCAAAGAACGGAGGATGAGGAGAGGTCTCTGTTCTTCCCCACTAGTAGTTGAAGTTCATCCATTTTATTGCAAAGTGAGCGCACATTGGAGAGAAATATGCCAGGTAAAGGTGTGCGGCGTCCGCGCCGGCGGAGACGCACGAGCGCGCCGGCCCGTTTACCTCTCCTCCTGCGCTTCACCGCGTGAACAAAGGTGAGCGCACCTTTGACTAGAATGTCCAATAATTCCACTGATGGTAGGAGAAAAGTGGGAAATAAATCCGCTGGAGTTGTTCTTCTGATGTTCATCAGCTCTTCTCTGGTGAAAGAGCCCCAGGAGTCATAGCAGAAAGCTGCGTTATTAAATAAAAAGAGACAAAGTAACACGCACCAAATCACCGCGGCCGCCATCCTCTCCGGCGCCGGAAGTATACTCTTACTCTTACTCTTACTCTTACTTTTACTTAAAGGAGCTTGAGGCCGGATTGTGGCAAGATTTATGAAAAAAATCTGTATACATTTCAAGTTTTCTAGTAATAATGTCAGATGAAGCGCTCCAAACCCAAAATAATGTTTCCTCTAGTGTATCTCTCCTTTGCCTTGAACAGGCTGTGTGCTGCAAAATGTGCTGCAATTCGGTCCCGAATTTCCCACGCTGGGCTGCGGATGTGACGTCACATGACGCTGCATGTGCGTTCTCCCCGTTCTCCCGTGCCGGCTTCACTGTTGGATGCAGTACCCCCGACGGCCGTCGTGGTGAAGGGTGGCGCTAATGAGTCTCATTTCTTAAAAGGAGCCTCAAGCTCCTTTAAAGTAAATTTAAAAGCATTTACTTTTGGATACTTAAGTACCTTTAAAAGCAAGTACTTTTCTACTCTTACTCGAGTAATATTTTGACTGAGCTACTTTTACTTGTAACGGAGTAAATTTTGACCAGTAGTATTTATACTCTTACTCAAGTACTGGGGTCGAGTACTCTGTCCACCTCTGGAGACAATACACACCAAAATGATGTGGTTAGCACCTCCACTGACTTTCAACATCATTAGCAGCGCGCTGGAAACTGCTAACAACATCCGGTTTCCGGTCATAAAAATAGAGACCTGAACCTAACTTTACTTTGTACCAGCAGATGGCGCTGTTGGACTCGTCATTGCAGGACTGTTATACACAGACTATATTACATATTTCAGCAGGAATTTCAACAAAACAAAAGATATTCTTACACCCGTTACATAACAGTCAGATGCAGATGTTGATACAACTATGAGGCTACTTGAATATATATATATATATATATATATATATATATATATATATATATATATATATATATATATATATATATATATATATATATATATATATATATATATATATATATATATATATATATATATATATATATATATATATATATATATATATATATATATATATGGCTTAGTGGTTAGCACTGTTGCCTCACAGCAAGAAGGTCCCCGGTTCGACTCCCAGGCCCGGCAGGGGCCTTTCTGTGTGGAGTTTGCGTGTTCTCCCCGTGCTTGCGTGGGTTCTCTCCGGGTACTCCGGCTTCCTCCCACAGTCCAAAAACATGCATATTAGGTTAATTGATGATTCTAAATTGCCCGTAGGTGTGAGCGTGAGTGTGATTGTGAGCATGGTTTGTGTGTCTATATGTGGCCCTGCGATGGACTGGTGACCTGTCCAGGGTGTAACCCCTGCCTCTCACCTAAAAATGAGCTGGGATAGGCTCCAGCAGACCCCTGTGACCCCGCAAGGGATAAAGCGGGTAAGATAATGAATGAATGAATGAATGAATATATATATATATACATATATATATATTATGATGTTCTGGACCTTCGCTTGAGTACATTTTCTCTAAATGGACCTCTTAAAGTTTTAGTTGAATACCCCTGCTATACAGTGTTAATATTTAATGGGCCCTGGGCCACTCTGTACTGAAAAAATTGGGCCCCAAGGTCAGAAAGGTTAAGAACCCCTGCTTTAGAAGGCCAGACATGAAGTTTGGTCCTTCGTCTGTAAGAACTTCAGAGGGTAGTCCTATTCTAGAAAACAGTTAGAGAAGAGCGTTTGCAATGTGTCTGGCTTTGATACTTTTTAGGGGGAATGCTTCTAGGTACGTTGTTGCATAGTCGACAATGACAAGGATAAAACGATTGCCTGACACACTTCTCTCTAAAGGCCCCACAATGTCCATCCCTATCCTCTTAAAAGCAGTCTCAATGATAGGTAAAGGTTGCAACTCCCTTTCCTGAGGATAGCTGACACTCATTACATGTTTTACAAATATGTTTTACATCTGTATACATGCCAGGCCACACAAAACGTTTGACAATCCTTTTTGTTGAGTTATGTTAAACCCCAGGTGGCCTGCCCATGGAGCTGAATGACCTAGAGTCATGACAGTGTGTCTCAGTGTCTGTGGCAATACCAAAGTGTCTACTTGGTCCTTGGGTTGTCTTGCTCCCCATCTTGCTGGTCACAAGATGAAGATGCCACCACTGCTCCACTGTCCGGCCCCACTGCTTTCTCATTTCTTCTGCCAGGCATCATTCCTCCTCACTAAGGCGTGACCCACTCCTGACACCACATGTGAATGACGACCTTAAATATGAGTAAAATTGTCGAGCCACATTGTCATGGGAAGCTCCAGCCCCTACCCCCTACAGGACTTTGAACTGGACTCAACACCTTTTGGGGTAGCTTCAGCTTCCTACCCCCCGTGCAGATCCCGACACCTCGAAAGTTGGTTCAAACAGACTTGAATCAAGAGAGCACCCTATGGGGTGATTTGGAGGTCTGTGACAGTCATGCCAAATGTCTGATAATGACATTTGGCCCGATTCACATCCGACTGTAAATTACTTTTTGTCTCTCGCCTGATACGTGTATTCCTGCATTTTGTTGTTAAACTTCTTGTATAAAAATCTGGTTATAACACCACTCGAGGTCAGCATTTCAACCAGACCCCTGGTCTGTGTACACGTGCTCATCGCCGGCTCAATAAAACCTCATAAAACCACAAAGCGGACTCCTGAACTGGTTTGATAAATTCCTTAACAATTTGGTGCCGTGACCCGGATTGACAATAGACCTTTGATGGAAATTCCTCTTTGCAGACCAACGACACAATCAGTGACTTCGATCTAAATTTCCGAAAGGTAAGGGATCCACTTCCAAAATCCCAAATTATTGTTGCTGAGTTGTTGTCGAAAGTCTGTGGACTGGAGTACCAGAAAAAAGGTTGATGTCATCTTGAAATGATAGGTAAGTCCGCTGTGTGGTTGTGAGGGTTATTTTTTATTATTTTGTGTTATTGGGAAAATTTATTGTAGAGATGTTTAGGAATGCTGACAATTTCATAACACTTGAATTTGATTGTGTTGCGAGAATGCTTTGCTTATCCTGCCTTAGAATCTGACTCGCTCTTCTAAAAAGGTTTAATATCTCGGGTAACATTAAAGAGAGAAATGGCCAGAGTGCCATGGTTGGTCTGAGTACCAAGAGTAGTCCAGTGAGGGACTTATAGCATATGCAGGACTTGGTGTCCGTAAGTGTTGGAACACTGATATATTTGTGAGAAATAGACATATACTGTATGTAGAGGAACTGTTTTTATTTTATGAGTGGGGATGACACGCTCTCCCAAATGAGGTATATTTCATTTCTGCAAGAATCGACTCGCTCTTCTTTGCATCAACAGGAATGATTTGTATGCTCTGAAGTAGACTGATGATTTATGGGTAAAAGTGAGTGTAATTGAAAGTTTTTTGGAGGGATCTCACAGTAAGAAAATGGAAAGTTTTTGGGAAGTTTTTCAGTTCTTTAAATACATGTATGGTAATCACGGTACCAATAGTTTTATTTGTTAGTTTTGTTTGTTACTTAGTTAGTATTAAATATTGTTAAAATAACTAAAAGCACTTCAAACTCCCTCAGATCTTTGGAGGGATGAAAGTAGACGCCGTAATGCAGAATCCCAAATAGCTTCGCTTACTGATCAAAATAAAAAAGCTGATGGCTCTACTAGAAGGATTTAAAAACACAACGCAGACAAAAATGAAATTATCCGGTGAAACTGATTAAAGAATCAAGTGACGATGACACTTCTGATGACGACTGGATTTTACAAAAATCCAAGATCTGTTGCCTACAAAATTTGGAGCCAAATAATAGTAAAAGATTTTAAATAAATAAACAAAAATGACTAGAGGAAACAGCTGTTAAACTAACTTTGCCACATGATTTGAAAAGTAAAGTACTTGATGCTTGAAGAATTCTCTTTAATCCCACAGCTGTTGCCAAAATCACACCAGAGCAAGCTCAGACCTTTTTACAATATTTATTGCCTTAACAGTTCAAAGGGAAGTAGTTGATAATCCCAGGGAACTTTATGCTAAAATAGGGTTGACAGCAAAAGAGAATTGTGGTCTGTCACAAGATCAGATTGATAGATTTCCTCCAGGGTACATGCAAAATATATATTTGCTAATTGCCCTCAACAAAGGGTAGGGCTGGATAACGCAAAAAAAAGAATCTGAAATATATGAAAATACTAATGTTTGTCAAAAGTGTTTCCTACACAGATTGAGCGCTGATAGGAGGCGCAGAGGAACCAGCCAATGATCGGCTCCCATTGTGGTGAGCCAAATCAGAGCATCCCAATTTACATAATCTTATCCTGCCTATGGTAACTTCATCATGTAAGTGCATGGAAATCTGTCTGTGAGCCAAGTATAACGTCTCTGAATGCATGTATAACTAATCTCTAACTAGAGGTGTCAAGTAACGAAGTACAAATACCTCATTACCTTATTTAAGTAGAAATTTTGGTTGTGTATGCTTCACTGGAGTAATTATTTTTCAGACGGTTTTTACTTTTACTCCTTACATCTTCACGCAATTATCTTTACTTTTTACTCCTTACGTTTTAAAAACAGCCTTACTCTATTTCATTTCGGCCTTTAAAAAAAACGATCCAGTTAAATTGTGCCATCCTGACAGAGTGAATTTGGTTGTGGTTGGATGAGAAGTATAAACATAATTGGTTTGTACGTGTCTGCTCTCTGAAACACATGTTAATGCTCAATAGTGCATATATATGGTTCTTTAATATATTTGCATTATACTAAGAGGCATTCATTTTCAATGGCTTTTAGGCTTAATGGTTTGTCCCCCCTTATATTACTTTTACTTTTGTACTTTAAGTAGTTTTGAAACCAGTACTTTATACTTTTACTTGAGAAAAAATGTTGAGTTGATACTTCAACTTCTACAGGAGTATTTTTGAACTCTAATATCTATACCTCTACCTGAGTAAAGAATGTGAATACTTTTGACACCTCTGTCTTTAACACTTGTCCGGACCTGTCCTGTTTTCTTCACTGACGGCTCTGCTTATAAAAATGGAATACCATACGCAGGTTATACAATTTGTGATAATTCTTAATTGTTGAAAGTGCCGCCTTGCCCTCCTCCAGCTCCACCCAAGTAGATGAAACTATATACACTGATCAAAAGGTAAAACTGTTACAATCTATACAGATTCCAGATATGCTTTTGGTTGTGTACACAATTTTATATATTGTGGGCGAACCGAGGATTTATCACATCCTCGGAGACACCCGTTAAATGTGGTTAATTGATTGGTGAACTGTTACAAACCTGTCAACTACCTTCATCTACTGCTTTGTTAAATGTGAAGCCCACACCAAGGACCCTGTTTCACTAGGCAATGCTTCAGCTGACCATGCAGCAAAAGAAACTGCCAAATTTGGCTTACCTGTCTATGTAAAACTTTGCCCTTCTATACCCGCTAACGACCTGGTTTCTCCTAATGATGTAGCCCTCCTACAAGAGACTACTGAGGTGAAGAAAAACGGATTGTAGCATTCCCATGGTTGTAAAAATGTAAATAATTTGTGGGTCAGCAACGACGGCCGCGTTGTGAAACCCACATCCTTGTACCCGTGAATAGCATGCATGTCGCATAGCTGATCACAGTTAGCAATCACAGATGAGCAAAGGGGGAATGTGTCAGATAATGTTGAAAGACTGATAAGCTCCAAGATATGCATCCTATAAAAATATTACAAACATTGTCGACACTTCCCCCCACCGTGACTTTTTTGAAGCTCTGCAAATAGACATTATGTGAGGGATATGAAATTGTTCTTGTATGAAAATGCTCTTGTATGAAAATGTTTTTGTATGTGCAGAGGATTTTAAACTGGACTTAAACGGACAATGTTGGCACCTGTTAACACCCATTAGGAAGCACAAAACTCACGCCTCATGAAAGGATTATGGGTAGACCTATGACCATACCAAGCAATTCAGTTCTGTATATATGAAGAAGATGGACTTCCATGCCATGGATGAATCCATGATATCATTCTGTTCTACTCTTAACTTCTGCTGTTCAGTCAATCCACAGAAAAGTAAAAGCTGTCCAGTCTCTTCCTAGTGGCAAACCATGCCACAACCCGGAGACTGGGTTTGTGTCAGAGAAAACCTCGCTGGTCCAGGGCTCAGCACGTCCTGCGCCACCGACACTCAAGTGTGGGGGCGCTGGCCTGGTTCCACGCGTCCCACTGCGGGAGCACAGCTCCTCGACCATACACCGGAGACCAGCCGATTCCTTCTTCTTTCTGTGGCGCCTCGTCGGAGCCATTGAGGGGAGCAACGCGGGCAGGGAAAGCCCAGGAATAGCTGAGCTCCAACACCCAGGACCTCCACGACTGGTGGAGGAGCGGAGGAGCGGAGGAGCAGAGGAGCAGCGCAGGCCCCGCAGACCCCCACAAGCGAGACAATTATGGTGTAGCATCGAGATGTGACTCCACATGCTCTCCTTCTGAAGAACCGCTTGTTGGGCCTAAAGCAAGCCAAAATCCACTGCCCGATTCCATTGAGAATTATAACTACCTTGCTACAATGGTTAATCGCTGTTCCATACCTCTACCAAAAGGTGTTTACTGGATTTGTGGCATGAAGGCTTATGAATATCTTCCAAGCGGTTGGTCTGGAATATGTGGTCTGGGCCATGTGGTACAAGCCATGAGAATCACCATGGACAAGATTTTTTGGTGCCCTCGTTCCAAATTACGGAGTCATGGCAGCTTTGGACCAGATAAGTGATTTATCCAATGCAGTTGAAGATTTAGAAAACACCACTGCAAAAAGCATGCCTATGCTCCCACAAGAAATGACTGCTGTGAGGATGATGGATTTACTAGCTTCTCAGGGGGGAACTTGTGCTGTGATTAAAACTGAATGTTGTATATTTATACCTGACCAAAATGCCACCATCCAAGGAATAACGGATACTTGATATTTTAATTTGTTTTGTTGGCTTGTTGTTATTTGACTTCTGATTACATGTCTAAGGTTCACTTGCAAAATATGTATGACTCAAACTACTACTAAAATTATGTACTCCAATGTAACTCCACCTGTACCATCAGTGGAGGGGGAAAATTCAGACTCTGTTCAAAATTGGGATTGACTGTACTTAAAGGTGACCTATTATGGCATTTAATGTATATTTTAAACAGGCCTTGAATGTCTTAAAAACAATCTAAAGCTTGTTTTTTCTACATAAATCATAAATCCAGCCTGTGGGCCCTGTCACTAGTTTTACCGCTTCTAACCTCTTTTTCTGCGCCTCATTTTTAGGGAAGGGGGGGGTATGATAATGAGGCTCTGTGCTGATTGGCTCCCTGAATGACGTGTAGCAGGGGAGGAGCATAAACCTCGCTCCGCCAGAGCAGCCCGAGCCTGTAAATAAATCCCAACACTGAATTTTCACAAATGGCAACTTTATTGTTAAAAAAATAAAATATGAGTTGTATATAAATAACATTTATGCACTATTTAAGCCGGATCTGCCCGGCGGATCCTGAACGCTGGTCCCGGAGCCACGCCGGGCGCCCGGGAGAAGCGCTCCTAGAGCAGCGCGCATCACCGCGGCTTTAACGGGGGAATCTGAACGGTTCCGACCGGCCGGGACCGCAGGAACCGGCCTGGACTGATAGCAGGGACTCCCGGGGACCGACCAGCGGAATTTCAGCCGGATCTGCCCGGCGGATGCTGCGCGACGGGCGCCGCAACGCCACGGCGGGCGCACAGATCCGCTCCGCGGCGCATCCGCGGCGCATCGCATCCGCGGCGCATCGCCCGTTATCGGGGATCAAACCGACAGATTTGCCTGAAAATCTCGGAGGGTGAAGCTGGTCCAGCCTGGGACAGACCCCCGAGGACCCAGCTCCCAAACTACCCGGGAACCTGGATGATTTAACCCGGATCCGCTCCGCCGCGGCGCCACGTCCGACTGGCTGAAGGATGGAGCGCTCCCATGGATCTATTATGAGCGCTCCAGCCGGCGGAGAGAGCTGGTTGTGGGCGTGGTTTCAGCAGCGGAGGCTGAACCTATGGAAATCTGCTCCCGTTGTGACGTCACGACGGGAGCAGATTCTAAACGGCTCAAAAAAAAAACACGTGACACTGGGGGACTCTGTCCGGCGGGGGTCAGAGAGCTTGCAGAAATTCATGGTATTTTGTCTCCCCTGTGCTGGCAGGGTGAGGGGAGACCACTTTATATATGTTAAAACAAGAAAAAACGTGTTTTTCATAATAGGTCCCCTTTAAGTGAAACAAAAAAAAAAAAAAAAATTGTGAATTGTCGAGCCACATTGTCATGGGAAGCTCCAGCCCCTACCCCCTACAGGGCTTTGAACTGGACTCAACACCTTTTGGGGTAGCTTCAGCTTCCTACCCCCCGTGCAGATCCCGACACCTCGAAAGTTGGTTCAAACAGACTTGAATCAAGAGAGCACCCTATGGGGTGATTTGGAGGTCTGTGACAGTCATGCCAAATGTCTGATAATGACATTTGGCCCGATTCACATCCGACTGTAAATTACTTTTTGTCTCTCGCCTGATTCGTGTATTCCTGCATTTTGTTGTTAAACTTCTTGTATAAAAATCTGGTTATAACATCACACGAGGTCAGCATTTCAACCAGACCCCTGGTCTGTGTAGACGTGCTCACCGCCGGCTCAATAAAACCTCATAAAACCACAAAGCGGACTTCTGAACTGGTTTGATAAATTCCTCAACAGGCGTGACCCACTCCTGACACCACATGTGAATGACGACCTTAAATATGATTAAATGAGGAGGCTGAGGCACAAATCAAGTTAGCCCTTGTGTGGGCATTTATTACAAGCACAGTGCACAGACCACTGACAACAACCCTTCACCACCCCGGTTGAGCTCTTATATACCCTCCCCACATTGATTGGACAAGACCACATAACAGTGGAGGGATTTAGTTTACACACACACACACACACATAATACACATCACTTGACCAAGAGTATTTACATAATACACAACATCATCTTCCCTACTATAACTCTATACTATATATTGGCCTACATCTGATCTCTGTGTGGCTTCATTAACACAATTTGCAGACAATTATCCAGCCAGGCACCCCTCTCTTGGTTCCTATACTTGGTTTGATCCAGGAAGTATAAATAGCTCTGACCAGCCACAGAACACTCTTTTGTCAGAGGGCACAGGTAAGTTCTTTAATCCATTCACACCTTGCAAACATGTTAGCAGTGCTCAGAGTACCACCAAACAACTGACAGCTGACTGACAGCACCCCCCCCCTGCTTATTTATGTACCATGCTTTGTGTAGGACTGACTTCCATAGCTGCCAAGAACTGCATGCCAAAGAATCCTCCTAAGTGACAAAATCACAAACATTAATACACATAGCATGACATTTAACCATGTGACATGGAGGGATTGGATACCTCCATCACAGCCCCACTAATAAGAATTGAAAAACGGAGTGTGGAAAAGCTGAACGGAGGTGGCGAAAGACTGGACTCGAGGTTCACTACGACAACTATAAAGAGAGCCTCCATAGATATAATCTCCAACTGAATGCAACGGAATCGTTTTTTTCCGAAATCATCAACAAAAACATCAATAACAGTCATGCATTGTTTGCTGCTGTGGACAAACCTTCCTGTGTCAGGCTGTCAGCAGCAACTGAACTCCTCTACAAGGGCCTGCAATCGGTTTACCAACTTCTTTACTGAGAAAATCCAGAAGATTAGAAAAGCAGTCAGTGCATCAATAAGTCCAGCAACAGCGCTGTCTCCAAATTAAACAAATTAGGACATAATGACACAATTTCCTCCATTTAACTACAAAAAACCTTGAGGATATTATGGATCCGCTAAACCAATCCTCCTGTTGCCACATCAGTCACCTAAACCTTGGAAATGTTAAGACCTTTACTGATGATCAAGTCCAAAATATGCCCCCATCTGTGCGTTGCCTGTTTCACATGTTGAGTCAAATCAAAACCTTTTAGCACACCATGTAGCCCCTTTTTAGCCCCTCTGTCTTGGGGGCTGTCAAGATGGATGTTAGTCTCCCACAATGATTAAACACTCCCAATCAACACATATTACAGACAGTGGGTCATGGACAGAGTTTGCATTGTGTTTTGGAGGCCTGTAGACATTGATGAACATGCCTCCAGAAGGACCCTTAAGCTGAACAGCCAGATATTCCAAGGAGTCAAATTTTCAGTAGAAGAGCTTTTTACACTTGTTTTGGGAATTGGGATACCAGTTGGCGACCTTTTATTTTTTTCACTTAAAAAAATTTATTTGGGGGACGTCGACTCTATCAAAGCAGGTGTCTTACTGTTTTCTTCTAAACATGTTTCTGTTGAGAACATGTCAAGATTATGCTCAGTAATTAAATCATTGATTAAAAGTGTTCCTGACAGAAATCTGACGTTTAACAAAGCCAGTTTCATGGACATACCAACTGGTATTATTTTGGCAGCAAGTTGTGATTGTTGTGACTCTTTGTTGTGGGTCATCGGTAGAGTTGTTTCATTTCCATTTTAACCATCGACCTCAGCATTCACTTCAGTAAATTTTCATTTCTATTACTGCTATTTCCTACAGATGTTTTGTTGTATTATTCTGTGGAAAAGGGAAGCACCTTGGGCTGATTAGCTGGTGTTCCCAGAAACAGATGCAACTGCTCCCAAAGTTGTCTGGTCCTCCTCTCAGAAGACATTCAAGAAAAATTAAAGCTGCAAGCAGCGATGAACCGGCCCTCGCGCGTGCAATTTTCACCAATAAAGGTCAGGGACCCAAAACTAAGTCTGATGACACCACCCATGACTCTTTATGTCGAACCATTCAAAAAAATATGGCAGAAAATAGGAACTATCACATCACATATGGACTAATCAGAAGAAGGGGCGTGGCTAATTTGCACCATTATGGTCAAGGACTCAACACCGAGTCCGGTGACACCACCCACGAGTCTTTATATCAAACCAATCAAAAGTTATGCCAGAAAGTAGGAACTATTAAATATGGACCAATCAGAAGAAGGGGCGGGGCTAATTTGCACCAATTATCGTCAAGGACTCAAAACCGAGTCCGATGACACCACCCACCAGTCTTTATGTCTAACCATTCAAAAGGTATGGCAGAAAGTAGGAACTATCACATATGGACCAATCAGATGAAGGGGGGGCGCACTTTTGGGCGTCTATCATCGCCACGGTAACGCTTTTGACTGAGAAAAGTAATGCCCATCGTCGCAGGATCTAGACGCACATTTTGATGTATAACACACCTGGGTGCACGTTACGGTTCGGCCAAAGAAACGGCCGAAGAAATGGCATAAATTGCGCCAAAATTACACGATTAATTCAAAATGGCTGACTTCCTGTTTGGTTTCGGCCATGGCGCCAAGAGACTTTTCTTTAAGTTGCAACATGATACAGGTGTGTACCGATTTTCGTGCGTGTACGTCAAACCATATTGTGGGGCTTGAGGCACAAAGTTTTCTAGGGGGCGCTGTTGAGCCATTAGGCCACGCCCATTAATGCAAACCATGAAATATCAAATTTATCGGCCGGCCTGGCTTGCGTGCAAAATTTGGTGACTCAGTGCTCGGGCCCTAATAATAAAAACTGCTGAAAAATCCTTGAAAAGTCCTAGGGGTAAATCCACAAAAGGATTGCGCGGCTTTTGCGGCCGCTAAACCGGTGCAAATGACACAAAAAGAGAGCGTCTAATTCACAAAGCACCCGCAAAGGGCGAATTGCATCACAAACTGCCCTGCCAAGCAAATAGTGGCATTGTGCGCCTGTGCCATTTGCATGCATGTAAATTAGGTAATATTCATACATTCGGCGCAAAATTGCCCCCTTTCTATGCAAATAAGCCTCATTTCAAAAACCGTCTAATTCACAAAGGCCAGCCCTATTTGCCACACGCAAAAATAGTGAAGCAAATACCGTCTTTCAGAAGCGTGTATTAACTGCGCGCAAACTCACTCCTCACTCCCCATCTCTCTGTTTCTCTCTCTCTTCAATGTCATTCAAGCCTGTGTGATACTGAATGATATTAAGGGTGAAATCTATAGTCAGACATGACTGTACACAGTCAGATCAAGTGGGGTTGTGGACTTATCTCGGATTTAAAAATAAAAATAACAGGAGCTCAGGATTCATCCATACAGTAAAGGGGCTGCTTTATTACAAACAATTCCACCATATAAACATATACATTTAGAATGTGTGTGTTTAACAGCTTAATAATGTCATCACATATCACAACATATATCAGACTTATAATAAAATAGCGCTGATCGTGTGTGTCCCTGTGAAGCTCAGCGTCAGTCAGGACTCTCAGCTGCTGCTGGAGATGCAGCCGCGGTGAGTGGGCTTGCCACCCGTCCCTTGAAATACGGAATTGTTACGTAATTCGGAATTAGAATTCATATAAAACAGTTTATTCCGTATTTCACAATCGTCCCATGCACGTCTGTCACATACGCACACACTAGTTAAGCCTAATTATGCCTAAATAATGGTCCGCGTTAAATCGACGCAGACCCTACGCCGTAGGGTTACGCCGTAGGGGCTCTTCGCACAGTGTCTTGAGGATTTACAGGCTAAGCCTACCGTTAGTTCTTAAACTGTAAAAAAAAAAAAAAAACGGACAAAAGCATGAGTTTGAAAAGTGGGGGGCATGTCCCCCCTGTTCCCAGTGGAAATTGCGCCCTTGCGCCTCATGGTGTTTTATTTTCACTCGCTTTATTTTTTATTTCTGCAGTTTTCATTATGGACCAATCTGTGTGCTGAAATATGGAGAACACTGGAAACAGCTCCGCTCGACTCAGACAAGTGCAAATTGCACTCAGCTCCAAAACTGTAACGGATCCAAGGCGAGGTCACCAGTAGCTATAGAAATGTATGGACTCAGCTAGTTTGAGCTGTGAAATAAAGGAACTGGCAAAAAAACGATCTAACCTGCCCAAAATACAATTTGAATTGTGACCAGTAGGGCTGCTTCATTTGACCTGGGAGTGGGCAGCATGGAGGCTTTAATGAAGCCTGTTTGATCCGGATGTATAATAGAAGGGGTGACTCTTTTCAGACGTTCAGTAAGGGCCTTGCTAATTATTTTAAGGTCTACATTTATCAATGAAATTGGGCGGTAGCTCGATGGGAGCAAGGGATCTTTGTCCGGTTTTAATAAAAGACTAATATTAGCAGAGTTCATATTTAAGGGTAAGCTTTTATTCTCCCTAATCTTTAGAATCATTTTTATAAAATGTTGGTGCTAATATGCTCCAGAATTCCTTATAAAATTCAGCTGGGAAACCATCTGGGCCCGGAGCTTTATTTTTGGGCATATGTTGAAGAGCTTCATGAAGTTCTCCTATTGAGAGCGGTGAATCTAAATTCGTAACCTGTTCCTGATGTAACTTTGGCAGGTTAATTTCTCCAAGATTCTTCTTTTAATTGACTAAAGGACATCACAGAGCCGTCCTTTAGCAAATCAGCTACAGTCCTTATACCTCTGCTGGACCACATGGAGAAAGCCTGATCTATCTGGCCAGGAGGGAAGTCCGAGTTCAGGTGGATAGGTGTGAGGAGAGAGATGAAGCCTTCCTGGTCTTCAAGTTTCCTCATTAGTTTCCATGCTTTTAAGGTATTCTGTAACAAAAAGTTGCCTCTTACATTCAGCTGAATCCACTTCTTAGACACGTACAGAATGTTGCGGAGAGGAATAGGGGACACTGGGGCCGCTTCTAAAGTGAGCCACGTCGAGTCTGGGTCCTCTCTAAACCACTGCCATAAATAGTAACCTAAACATGCGATCTGGTATCGTTTAATATCTGGAACCGGTAATCCCCCTTCCTCGAAAGGGCGCTGTAGCGTAGTGAGTTTTAATTTAGCCCGCTTATTTTTCCAAAGGAAGGAGGACAGTGAACTATTCAAAGCCGAAACTGATTTCCTTGTTAGAAGGGCCGGGATCATTTGGAAGGGGTACAACAACCGCGGAAGAATATTCATTTTAAAGAGGTTTACCCTACCCAGAAGGAACAGTGGCAGAGATGTCCAACGAGCCAAATCTTCTCTGATTCTGCAAATTAGGGGAATAAAATTAGCTTTGTACAAACCAGAAAGGGATGGGGTTATGTGTATGCCCAAGTAGACAAAACCAGATGGGGACCAACAAAAAGGGGCAGAGCAATTTAAAGACCAGGACATATTGGGAGTCATTGCTTCAGATTTAGAGTAATTAATCTTATAGCCTGAAAATTGGCCGAAAGAGTTAATTATCTCAACTACCCTTGCAATGGAAGCCTGTGGGTTACTAAGATAGAGGAGGACGTCGTCTGCGTAGAGGGAAATTTTGTGCCGCATAGGACCTGCCTCTATGCCTGTCACTAGCAAATCAATCCTGATGGCCTCCGCCAGAGGTTCTATAGCAAGAGCAAACAGGAGGGGTGAGACTGGACAACCCTGTCTGGTGCCGCTCCTTACTGCGAACGCAGGGGACGACATGCCGTTCGTTATAACTGAGGCCCGAGGGGCGGCATACAGGAGCGATATCCACCTGATAAAGTTGTCACCTAAATTAAATTTTGAGAGGGCATGCATCAGGTACGGTCATTCAACCCTGTCGAAGGCCTTCTCTGCATCCAATGAAATCACAAGAGGTCGGGCCTTCGACTATGCACCATGCTGAATAAGATTTAGGAGTCTTCTCACATTATTGCATTGAAACCAGTTTGATCCACTAAAATAATATCCGGAAGGACACGCTCAATCCTTCTGGCTAGTATTTTCGCGAGTAGTTTCCTGTCCACGTCTAGCAATGCAATTGGCCTGTAAGAGGCACAGTCATCCGCAGATTTACCTTTTTTCAAAATTAATGAAATGTTCGCGTCCATTATAGTATTGGGAAGAGTCCCAGAATCCAAGGAGTAGGTCAACATACTAAGCAAAGGATCTATCAGCATATTCTGAAAAACTTTGAAAAATGCAGGTGTCAGGCCGTCCGTTCAAGGGGCCTTATTATTTTGTAATACATTAATAGCCTCTATAACTTCCTGTCGGGTAATAGGTTTATTTAGAAGCTCTGTATGTGTATCAGAAGCTTGAGGGAGTTTAATACGTGAGAAAAAGTTATTCATTAGAGCCTCCAAATTACAGCCTGAATCCGAATTATACAGACCCTCATAATATTCTAGGAATGATTTGTTAATATCTTACAATTATGAACTCTTTTACCAGATCTGTCTTTTATAACTGGGATGGCTTGAGAGCCAGTCTTTGCCTTAACTAGATTTGCCAAATATTTGCTCGCCTTATTCCCAAATTCATGCATCCTTTGCTTGGCAAGTAACATGGATTTTTGTGCCTCTTTGGATAGAAGAGTGTCTAGAGCTGCAGCAGTGGCATCAATCTCAGGCCTTAAGTCTGCAGATGGGTTAAGGTTAAATTCTCCTTGCAGCTTGGATAATGTTTTATCTAGTTTGTGTTGTTCTGCCCTCTATTTTTTCTTCAAATTTGCAGAGAATGATATAGTGAAACCACGGAGAACAGCCTTGGCGGTCTCCCAAAGCAAACTAGGAGACACACCCGTTTTCATTAATAAAATGTTTAAACTGTTCAGTGAGATATACTCTAAAGTTTGGGTTTTTAAGAAGATGGTTCGGAAACCGCCACTGTCCCCTGGGGCGGTGTGCCATGCCTGACATGACTAAAAACACTGGTGAATGATCACTAATAATAATATTACCAATTGAGCAGGAAAGCACCCGGTGAAGTGCAGATTTAGGAGTAAAAAAATAATCAATTCTAGAAGAGGATTTGTGTACCCTGGAATAAAATGTATATTGTCATTCAGTCGGATGAAGTGTCCTCCATGTATCAGTAAAATTGATATCACTACTGCAGCCGAATAGGGACCGGCCATGCCCCTCGTTAGATTGTACTGTTTTACTGGACCTATCGAGGCGGGGATTTAGGCAACAATTAAAATCACCAGCTACTACAGAGGATTCAACTATCCACTCAGAGAATAAGGAAAACACCTTAGTAAAAAAGTCAGGAGAGCGAATGGGGGGGGGGGGGGGGGCATAAACATTTAAATAAGAGACTGCATCCCCATGAAGTGTCCCTTTAATCATAACATATCTACCTGAGGTGTCAGCTTTAACCTCCACCTCTGTCAGAGGTAAAGACTTGTCAACAAGAATGGGTACACCTCTGCTCCTGGAAGTAAAAGAGGAGAAGTAGACCTGGCCCACCCACTCTCTCTTTAATTTGGAATGCTCACTATCATTTAAGTGTGTCTCTTGAATTAGAGCTATCTGCACCTTCTCTTTTTTTAAATAATTCAGTATTTTCTTGCACTTAATAGGGTCATGAATCCCATGGACATTCCAGGTACACAGTCTGATTGTTGTATTATTAGCCATAACCCCAGACAGTGTATGCAAGAAGTCTGTCTAGATACCCAGATGTTACACCCATACACAACATAAAACGCATTTTGACCAGATAAAAAACAAGAAAAAAAAAGAAACAGTGTGGAGAGAGACAAAAAAAAAAACATCAACTAACCCTCCCCCTACACCCCGAACGCCTCCAAAAACGAGGAATCTAAAAAACCTTACACTGTGCATCCTATCAGCACTAAATCAGTGCTCCAAGTGTAACAATATATAGTGACAAACTTGCAAAACACCGTAACAAGAACCAACTGTATGAGCACAAAATGTAGCACTCACCACTCGCGATAGGATATTGGCAGCTTCAAAACTGATAGGAACCGTTTTAATATAAGTCCTGCATACTTTGAGCCACCTGAGGTAATGCCTGCGCGGCCCTTTTGAAGCAGAAACAGGCTGCGAGTACGTGGAAAGTCATCCGGTAGCGGCAGCACCGGCAGCCTGGCCCGCCGAGAGCGTCGGGGCTATAGTCTCCGTGTAAAACTTCTCAGCCTCCTCCGGTGCAACAAAGCTGTATCTCGAGGTCGAGGTCGGCGGCGCGCATCACGGCGCACGCCGCTGAGTTTGCGCGGCGGCAAAGGGCGCAAGTGGACGCACGCCGCTGGGTTGCCGCGGCAGCAAGGCGCAAAGCGGCTTTCACCTAGAACGAGGTTTGCGCCGCGCACGCCGGGATGGGCGTCTCTGTGAGTCTCTGTGAGGAGCTGTGGAATGCGAGACTGCAGGCCTATCGGGACATCAATAAAAAGGGACAAAAGTGGAGAGAAATCTCCTAGAATGTGGACATACCTGTGTGTTTAAAAGTGGTAGAAATGTGATATTCTTTTGCTCTTTTAACAATAAAATGGTCATTTAAAATAAAATATAGCATTTCCATGCCTCATATCAGGATCAATTGAATCATTTATCAATATATGGTTATGAAACTTTTTTTCGGTCGCCAAGCAACCTGCAACAAATATGTACAGGGGTCTCCAACCCTGCTCCTGGATCCACCTATCCAGCATGTTTTAGGTGTCTTCCTGCAAACACACCTGATTCTAATCAATGGTCGTCATTAACTTGTCATCAAGGTCTGGACAACTCTGTTGTGGACACAGCTCCTTGTATCATGGTGTGCTGAAGCAGGGAAAGATCTAAAACCTGCTGGATAGGTGCTCTCCAGGACCTGAGTTGGAGACCCATGCGCGCAGGCGCGCCATGCTCTGCGACGACTCTGCGCCACCCCGGCGCTGTTGCCGTGTTCTATGTGAAAAAGGCTTTACTCGTAACACACAACGAGGTCACATACATGTTTTTAATATATCAAGTTGATCCGTTCATGCCCCGACAGAGCGGGGGAACGGCAGGGAGCAGAGCCGGCTGTCAGAGCTGACAGCCGGCTCTGCTTCGCCAGGTGGGGCGCAGGTTTTTGCGGAGAGCGAAGCGACCGGTGTACAGAGCGAGATGGCAGAGTCTAGAAGTCAGGCTCTGTTGAAGGGGCTGACTGGACAGACTGCCACCAGGATGGCTGAGTCTGTGTTGGATGGAGAGGAGGATAGTGTAATGGAGGAGCGCTTTCGGGAAATGTGTTTACCGCCAAAGAAGAAAAGTGAGGGGGCACAGTGACTGAAGTAAGCGGGCACTGCCCCCTGGTGCCCGCCCATGGCTGTGTCCTGTGCGTGTCTGAAGCGTTTTTTAGGAAACAAACAAAATCCTGTTTAGGGCCACCAGAATCCTATGACTGGCCCTGCCTCAACCTCCTGTTGACATCGTCTGTTTAAGGTAACTTCATTTTTTTTCTTTGCCCTCATTACAAGCACTGAATTGCCCCATACCAGTGTTTTTGGATTGTGTTGCAGGCCTGAAATCGAAAATGAATGCAACTAACAGATAAAATGAAGCTGATCATTGAAAAAGGAAAAAAGGAAGAAAGGAATTACATTGATATTTTGATATTGGTTGTACCGAAAGTTGAGTGCTACATTTTCAAATACAGGACTGTCTCAGAAAATTAGAATATTGTGATAAAGTTTTTTATTTTCTGTAATGCAATTAAAAAAACAAAAATGTCATACATTCTGGATTCATTACAAATCAACTGAAATATTGCAAGCCTTTTATTATTTTAATATTACTGATTATGGTTTACAGTTTAAGATTAAGATTCCCAGAATATTAAAATTTTTTGAGATAGGATATTTGAGTTTTCTTAAACTGTAAGCCATGATCAGCAATATTAAAATAATAAAAGGCTTGCAATATTTCAGTTGATTTGTAATGAATCCAGAAGGTATGACATTTTTGTTTTTTTGTAATTGCATTACAGAAAATCACAATATTCTAATTGTCTGAGACAGTCCTGTATTTGAATTTGGGGCTCTCACTTTCTTTTAAGCAAAGCAAATATGTTAACTGGATGTGTTTGAGGTACAATTATTTTCTAAAATGCTAAATCATTGTGACTGATGAGACTGATACGGAACGTTTTGCCGAATTGACCCTTAATTGCACTTACTGGGCATCTATCCATCCTTTTCAAAGAACCTGGAAAGGTCAAGAAGAAACAAGGTCTCCACAGATTTCTTTTGTTGTAGTGGACGTACATCTCATCAGACTTTTATCACTTAATCCATCTACTTGACCTTTGAAGAGAAGTCTCCAAAAATATTTTTTCAACAGATTTTGCATGAAGCCCCTATGGATCACCTAGGATATCAGAAGCCACTTCTGAATGATTAATGCCTCACTTTGTTCTGCTTGAAAACCCTTTCTTACAAACCCCATTCAGCTGGAGATTGGTGCAGAGGAGAAGCACAGACAATAACACAGGAATAAATAACATTCTCATAGCCCATAGTCATATCTTACAGGCTAGTGACAATAAAAAAGGAGAGATTATCAGGTTATGATTAATTACTTAATGAGTGAAATCCAGATTGCCTCAACAGTAGTCTTTTTTTACTTTAATACAGAGAATTGCAATTTTTCTTCTTTATTTTTCTCCACACATCATAGACTAATGATCAAGCTGCTTTTGCAGAAGAGTATTTCACAGAGAACACAAAAAGCCCATAGAGAGATAAATAAAACCCCCTGCTGAGAATAGTCCAAACACAATACCACCACTGGCTATTGTGTCGTCAATTTCAATGTTGGATGTTGTCCATAATGTCTCCAATTGGTACTTATTCAATGATTACTGCATATTTCCATCCAGGCAAGGGTCTGGGGACTGAAACCAGCAGAAGAGAAAGAGCCAGGAGGCAAGCATCTGGGGACAAGCAAAGTGAAGGATCCTTGATGGTTTTTGGAGGATTTAACTGCTATTCAGTTACAGTTTTTCACAATTGTTTAAACACATTTCCTGATATACTACCTCACTTTCTCAAAACTCTAAACAAAAATTAAAAAACTCACACACAAAATGCAAAATCCTACACTTCTCTTGCAAAAGCACACTCTACCTTCAAAACAGTGTTAACTCTTCACTAAATGGTATTTCCTTCTCAAATGTCAAACACATACATCATTTGAGTAGACGTTTCTAAGCACCCACTGAACACTGATGTGCAGAATGGAAGACACTATAGTATTAATGGAAAACACTATATGAATGAATGACTGAATGCCTCAGTAGAATCATGCATTTGTATGTTCAGTGTTTCACCTTCAGCTGTTGGATGTAATTTATCACCATATAGTATTCTTATGTATAGGCTACTCAAATAGAAAACACACAATTCTTTACTGTAACAACAAATAATATTTTTACAGTACAGTATTTGGACTCAAAATGTGCAGTCCACTGGACATCACAGCAAGCTGTGGATAAAAACTTGACAGAAAATAGAAACAGAACAAAAGCATTTGGCTGCATCCTGCCTTTCATCCCTGGCTGGCCACAGGACCTCGTCCACGTCGATGTTTTCCCTTGCCAAGCAGCGGGGGAACAATCTCCTACAACGCCGCATGAAGCCTTGACAAGCCTCAGCAGTGACATCGCCACATGTGTCCTCCGTGGCCTGCAGCAGTGGGATCCATGTCTGAGGATTTCTCTCATATACCTTCCATCTCCAGGCAGAGAAAAACTCCTCAATTGGGTTGAGGAAGGGAGAGTATGGAGGGAGATATAGGACATCAACTTCTGGATGGACCGTGAACCAGTCACGGACCAGAGCAGCCCGGTGGAAACTGACATTGTCCCAGATAACAACGAACCTGACCACCTCTGTGTCATCCATCTGGTCTGGCTGGACAATGATATTGTAGAGCTGGTCCAGGAATGCTAGAAGAAGTGCAGGGTTGTAGGGGCCAAGGGTGGCATGGTGATGGAGGACGCCGTGGTGATTGATGGCAGCACACATTGTTATGTTCCCTCCACGCTGGCCAGGGACCTCTGTGATGGCACGCTGGCCGATGATATTCCTCCCTCGGCGCCTTCTTTTTACAAGGTTGAACCCCGCTTCATCAATGAATATGAATTCAATGGCAAATTGCTGATTGCATATTGCACAACAGCCTCTGGAGTTTAGAAATGTGACTGACTGTGTGTTCTGTGTGAACAGCAAGAGAGGGAATTCAGGAAGAGTGTGCAGGGTATTGGGAATTGTGTGTAGTGTTGTGAGAAATGTGTGGTATGGAATGGGAATTTGAGTTTAGAGCAGTAAATGTGCTTGGAGTTCAGCAGGATTGGTTCAGCCACATGAAAAATGAGTTTCAGGTTGTGCACATTGTGTCTGATGTTCCAATAAATGTGTTTAAACAATTGTGAAAAACTGTAAAAAATAAAGCAAAAGTAATGTAGGACATTTCCTCATTTTAGATAAGTAATGATTCCTGATTTTTTTTTCCTTTCGAAAATGGCAGAATTATATGGCTTAGTGTAGAGACAATCAGACCAACCAATCAGAGGAACACAGGAACTGTGATTAACAGCCGGTGTGACGCAGGGTGTCACTCTCTCTCTGTCCGTTGTGTGAGTTGGCTGTGTTCTTGACTCTCTGCCCCACGGTAAGGAACATTTAGGGGTTTTTAGCATGGTTTTATTCATTGTAAAATAAATGGCAGATTGACCCACGCTGACCGTCTTGGCCTCTTTAATTGAAGCCCCTGCACATTGAAGCCCCTTGTCTGCACACATATTAATGATTGATACCATGACGGTAGAAACCAAAGGGGTATATATGTGCATTATTACTATATTTAATATATATACATATATATACGCATACATATGTGTACACATACATAAATATACACATACAAACCCAGTGTTTTTTTGTTTTATTTTGGGGGGGGGGGGTTGGAGTGGGGTGGTGGGGGTGACGACATCCACTGCCAATCCAGGAAGCAGGAACACACGGAAACACATGTCTATGCGTGTGTATGCGTGAATGTATATGATCATGCGTGTGTGTGTGTGTGTGTGTGTGTGTGTATATATATGTGACTAAGTGGCTATATGTGTGTGTGTGTATGTATGTGACTGAGTGGCTATATGTGTGTGTGTGTGTGTGTGTGTGACACACACACACATACGGAAGAACCCGGAACCCAGGCCACCAGCAACCCCACAGAGGGGAGAAGTAGGAGGGAGGCAACCCACCGCCTGCAAGGCCCCCCCCCCCCCCCCGGTGGCGGGGCCGAGAGGGCCCGCGGGCGGGGCCCCCACGGAGCGGAAGGAAACAGCCAGGGATCCCGCGGCGGCGGGCCGCGACCCAGGCAATCCCCGGCCACCCGGTCCGGGCTGGACACGTGGCCAGGAGGCCCTCACCCTTCAGGCCAACGACCCCCACCCGGCAGGGGGCCAGCCTGCCCGGAGAGACAGAGCCGCCCCGGCCGCCGACGCGGGTAGGCGCACCCGCCCCCACGAAGTGGCCCTCCAAGACCAGAGGGGCGCCCCGCCGCAGAGGCAGCGGGGGGGACCGGAGACGAGCCCGGAGAGAGGGAACCCCCCAACAGGGTGACACCCGCGCAGGCCCGACAACGGAGGGCCCCAGACCCAGGCATCCCATTCATTCATCCATTCACCTATCCTATACCTATACTAATAATGAGATAAACTAAAATAATAAGATATACTATACCTAATAATAATAATAATAATAATAATAATAATAATAATAATAATAATAACCATCTTTGTATAATATAATATTGATAAATTATTAAGTTTTGTTGTCCTGCATATGGAGGCTCAAATCCTCCATGGCAGGACCCTTCCACACCGCATTCTCACCGACACAGACACACAATCACGCACCGTTTCCCCCTCCCCGGGGGGGTCCAGCACCGCCAGGAGGCACCCCAGGCTGCACGGCGAGCCCCGCCAGGCCCGGGTATCCCGACCCACCTATCCCAGGCCGGCGAGGGAACGCGGGTGATGTGGGACCCCCTCCCGCCCCTGGTGTTGAGTGCATGTGATTAATGCCATAAAAACAGGGAGGGGGAGGGCCAAGTATCGATTTGACACCGACCCCCCCCTCCCGAACTACGTGTTATTGTCAAATGTATTTATTAAGTGTTGAATGTGCAGTGTCTACTTTGCTGTTAAAACCGTGAGGCGGGGAGTGCCGGGCCACGCGGGACAATGCCCCCCATGACCCGGACCCCCCGCCCCTCGCCTATGTGCGTATGAATCGTGTAGGGGGGGAAGGAGGGGGAGCGGAGACCGAAGCCAGGAAGCAGGACCAGCAAAGCCGGCCCTGATAAGACACCCGCGTCCCCCCACCGGCCATCCAGTGGACGGGGCCGGCCCTCCGAGCCGGGCCAGGGCCCCACCGTACCTCCACGGGCGCCCCCGGCGCCGCCGGAGCCCCCAGACGGAGGGGGAAACATCCCCCCATTCATACTGACAACATTAGACATAGACACCTGGGAATGGTGCCACCCCGCCGCCACGCCCGCCCGTGCACCCCCCGGTTAGGGGAGGCCCGATCCCCGGACCCGGCCCCACCCCCCCCCGGAGCCACCCCGGCGGACACCCCAAGGGTCACGGAGCCCCCGAATCCGCAGGGGCACTCGGCCCCCGCCCAGCGACGGAGGACCAAGGCAGCAATGCCCCCCCAGCGCAGACAGCCACCCCCCACCCAGGCAGGGCCGGGCCCTCCGAGTGGGACCCCCACGTCCACGGCCCAGCCCCCCCCGGGGGTTTCAAATTTACTAGAATGGTTTTCTTTGCGATACATAAGGCAGTGAGAACCCGGTGTGTCCAATTAGGTTCTATTTGAGTGTCTTCCAGGTGACCTAATATACATACCGTGGGGCACACTGGGATTCTGTGGTTGATCCATGTGGATAAATCCTCACAAATCTCCTTCCAGAACCTCTGTACCGGTGTACAGAACCATAAAGCATGCATATAATTATCTGGGGTGTTCTCTGTGCACTGTGAACAGATATTAGAGGTGACAAAGCCCATCTGGAACATCCTTTGTCCAGTATAATGTATTCTATGAAGAACTTTGTACTGTATAAGTTGTAAGTTTGGGTTTTTAGTCATAGTAAACGTATTTAAGCATATTTGTGACCAAGAAAACTGGTCGGTATTAAGAGAGAGATCCGCCTCCCACTTGGAGATCGGGAGAGAGACTGAATCGTCCAGTTTAGACACTAACCTGTAGAGTTTTGATAACAACTTTAAAGTGCTTAGATTCAATAAATATATTATCTTAGCGGGAAGTTGTAAGTCTAATTGGCTAATTTTGTATGCTTTATTTATTATGGCCTTAAGTTGTTGATACTCTAAAAATGTATTCCTGCTAACTCCGTATTGAACAATAAGTGTATTGAAAGGTACAAACTGTCCTCCTACAATTACGTGCTGTAAATACCGTATTCCTTGATCTCTCCATTGAACGAAATTAACCATCTTTTTATCACGATGTCTGGGTTGTTCCATATGGGTGTACGGTCACATGGAAAAAGTGAAATTTTAGCTACTTTAAGAAATTCCCACCAAACTGATAAAGTTGTGCTAATATTAATGCTTTTGAAACATTGATGATGTTTGATACTTTGACTAATGAATGGTAACTCTGAGATTTCTAGTTCATTACAAAACACTTGCTCTGAGTCCAGCCATTGACTATCTAAAGGATGATCTTTTGACCATTTTACAATATACTGTAATTTATTGGCTATGAAGTAATACTGAAAATTAGGTAACTCTAAACCTCCATATTCTTTGGATTTTTGCAATGTCTTTAAACTAATATGTGGAGTTTTATTTTTCCACAGAAATTTTGATACATATGAGTCCAACGATTTAAACCAGGAAAGAGGGGGTTTGCATGGTATCATTGAGAAAAAATAATTTACTTTTGGTAAAACCATCATTTTAATGGTGGCTATTCTACCCATGAGCGAAATGGGGAGAGAGCTCCATCTGGAAAGATCATCTTCTATTTTCTTTATAAGCTGAACATGATTTAATTTTATTAACTCTGACAGCCTAGGGGAGATGTTTATGCCTAAATATCTAATGTTCCCTGATTGTAATTGAGTATTGGTTATATTCCTAAAATTGCAGTTAACACACAAAACAGTGGATTTAGACCAATTAATAGAATAATCAGACAGAGATGAAAATCCCTCTATAAGTGCAATTGTCTGTGATAGTGAAGATCGTGAGTTCTGGAGGAAGAGGAGTACGTCATCCGCATAAAGACTTATTTTGTGCTCTAATATTTTGCATTGTATACCTTTAATATTTTGATTGTGTCTAATAGCTGCTGCTAAAGGTTCAATAAATATTGCAAATAATGAGGGAGAGAGAGGATTTGATCATTTGTCCTTACACGTGCCTTGGGAGAGCTGTATTATATTTTTATCCAGTCAATGAAAGATTCACCAAATCCAAATTTATGCAAAGTTGCCAATAGAAACTTTCAATTTACCTTATCAAATGCTTTTTCCGCGTCTAAGGATATAATAGTAGTCTCCTGTTTATTGATACTCGAATAGTCTATAATATTTAATAGTCTGCGAATATTAGTAGAGGAATGTCTACCTTTAATGATGGGACTTGCTGATTGGGCCAGAGCTTCGGGAGCTGCGTGCTGGCCTGCGGTCCCCACCCCTGGTCATCCCGTTGCTGCTTCCACCTGCCTGCTGTGCTGTTGACGTCCCTGACCCACCAGTCTGGCCCTCGGCAGGAGGGTCCCCCCTTATGAGCCTGGTCCTGCTCAAGGTTTCTTCCCTCCTAAAGGGGAGTTTTTCCTTGCCACTGTTTGGCTTAAGGTTTTTCTAGGGGAGTTTTTACCTGCCATTGTTTATGTAATAACTGCTGGGGGGTCATGTTCTGGGTATGGGTCTCTGGAAAGCGTCTAGAGACAACTCTGTTGTATTAGACGCTATATAAATAAAATTGAATTGAAATTGAATTGAATGAAGCCTGTTTGATCCGGATGTATAATAGAAGGGGTGACTCTTTTCAGACGTTCAGTAAGGGCCTTGCTAATTATTTTAAGGTCTACATTTATCAATGAAATTGGGCGGTAGCTCGATGGGAGCAAGGGATCTTTGTCCGGTTTTAATAAAAGACTAATATTAGCAGAGTTCATATTTAAGGGTAAGCTTTTATTCTCCCTAGCATTTAGAATCATTTTATAAAATGTTGGTGCTAATATGCTCCAGAATTCCTTATAAAATTCAGCTTGGAAACCATCTGGGCCCGGAGCTTTATTATTGGGCATATGTTGAAGAGCTTCATGGAGTTCTCCTATTGAGAGCGGTGAGTCTAAGTTCGTAACCTGTTCCTGATGTAACTTCGGCAGATTAATGTCTCCAAGAAACTCATTAATGGATTGATCAGATGGTTCAATTTGTGACGAGTATAATTTATAGTAAAAGTCTCTAAAGACTGAATTTATTAAACAGGGATCATGTGTAACTTCCCCTGACTGGTCCTTAATGGATGTTATGGTTGTTTTTTTTTTGTTTATTTTTAATTGATTGGCTAAGTATTTTCCCGATCTGTTAGCATGTGCAAAGTTTTCCAGGCGAAGCCTTTGTACTAGAAACTGTGTTTTTGCGTCAATTATTTTATTTAATTCTATTTTAGTTTTCCTTATTCTGTTAAGGATACGTTCGTCTGCAGAGGTCTGGAAGGCCTCCTCTAGCGTCTTTATTTCACATTCTAATTCTTTTGTTTTTAAGTTGTCTTTTTTTTCTTATTTGAGGAAAAGGAAATTATTTTGCCTTTATTACTGCTTTTCCTGCTTCCCATAGGACGCTCGCTGATATTTCCGGCTGGTCGTTATTTTGTAAAAATATATCCCATTCTTTCTTTAAAAAATTAGTAAAGTCGAGGTCTTTGAGCAATGATGTATTAAATCTCCAAATTTTGGAGGATGATACGCTCCCCCTCTTCCCCAGAGGTAAAGAAACAGGTGCGTGATCGCTAATAATGATTGGGTGAATTTGTGATTCTGAGATATCTCTCATCAGAGAGCTACTGACTAAAAAATAATCTAACCTAGAGTATGAGTGATGAACGGCTGAGAAAAAAGTGTAGTTCCTAAGGGTTGGGTGTAAAGAGCGCCATGTATCGCAAAGACCCAGATCATTCATGTATTGCTTAACAATACTTGCTGACTGCCAACTCCTGTGTCCGCCTGCATTACTGAGCCTGTCCACTCCAGGGTCCAGAACCATGTTGAAGTCTCCTCCGATGATGACTGTGTTGTCTAGGTGAGCAGAAAGTGAGGTGAAAAAAGAGTGAAAAAACGAGGAGTCATCAACATTTGGACCATATACATTAGAAATACATAAATTCAAGCTTTGAATTTGCAAGACTAAAATTAAATATCTACCCTCTGAGTCAATGTGTGTATCCTTTACAGTGAAATTTACTCTTTTATTAATGAGAATTGCTACCCCTCTTTGTCTGGAGTTGTAACAGGCTGAGAAAACATGCGGAATATGTGCCGTGGCCAATGCATCTGCTGAAGCTTTAACTAAATGAGTTTCTTGCAGTAGGACAATGTCTGCTTGCAGAGTTTGTATCTGGTTAAGAAGTTTTAATCTCTTTAAAGTGTTCCCGGCTCCGTTTACATCCCAGGTGACAAACTTTAATTTATCCATAATCCAATCATTGAAAGTAACATTATATGTAAGTGGTAATGTTGCATGAGAAGCTGTTGTATGTGTGTGTGCCATGTTATTCTAAATGTGTGATATGTGTGTTTGTACCAATTTACCAAACCGAGAAAGAAAGTGCAGCAGAGTGGGACATAGAGGGAAAAAAGAAAAAAAAAAGGGGAAAGGGAGTGAGGTGGGGGGGAGGCAGATAATTCTAAACATAATAGAAAAAAAATAGAGAAAATAAAAAAAAGAGAGAGAAAGGCAATCACCAGTGTGAGCCTATAACTTACCGAGACTAGCAGAGCAAGAATTATTAATACATTAATATATACCGAGAATGTTTTATGAAACTATATCTAATCTAATCACCAAGTGTTTATGTAACTATATCTAACCTAATCACCAGTTAGTGAGAAAGAAAGAGAGGAAAAGAAAGTACATTTTGTACTCATCCTTTTCAGAAGAGCCAGGGCGTGATGTTGGGGTCGCGGTACAATTGTCCGTTCACGAACAGCTTGTCCACGGTGATGACAGCACGAGCTCCCTCCGTCATGAGCCTCCTCCGGATCGGGAAGAGGACTCGGCGACGGTCCAAGATCTCCCGGGGGAACTGGTCGTTCACGGAGAACGGCAATCCGTGTAGCTGTGGCCCCCGTCTTCTCACCTGCTCTTTGTGTTTATAGTGTTCGAATTTAGCAACAATGGGCCTGGGTCTCTGGGCTTCCGATCTTCTTCCTCCTAGGCGATGGACGCGGTGAAACGTGATGGAGTTCGCCATATCTTCCAGAAGTTTTAG
Source organism: Cololabis saira (assembly GCF_033807715.1). NCBI lineage: Eukaryota > Metazoa > Chordata > Actinopteri > Beloniformes > Belonidae > Cololabis > Cololabis saira. Next base: position 606,714 of record NC_084604.1, on the reverse strand, counting down.
GTGGTCCTGGATGAAATCCTGGACGGATTGTTCAGGATCTTCATCAGGTTTCTCCGGGATCCCTGAGAATACCAGGTTGTCCCTCATGGACCGAGATTGAAGGTCTAAAACGGCCTCCTTTAAAGATGTATTCTCATTCTGGAGCCGGCTAAAACCCTCTGACATGGACTTCAACGACTCCTTCAGACTGGTGTTTTCAGCCATCAATTTTTCCACCTGCTGGTTACCATATTCCACCGCTTCTCTTAATGACTGGAATTCCTTGTGCAGGACTTCCACCAGGGATAAACGGGCGTCATGGGAGGCCAAACGGGCGTCGATAGACCTCAGAATGTCCTCGGTGGTATTTCCTGGAGGAGAGATTGCTCCAGGGGAATCCTCAGGTCGTGACCGCTTCGGCGTGGAAGTAGCTGCGCCACCAGAGTTCTTCACCATGACTAATCTCTCAAAATACTCGTCTATGGATGGGTCTATAGATTCGCTTTGCTCCAGGTTGGGTTCGTAACTGTATAATCTGCCTATAAACTACCCTTTCGTTATTTTAATCTGAGTATATAATCGTTTTTAAAGCATTTATTGAAAACGAAAGTATTACCTCGCCATGTTGGATTCTGCTGCCTCGTAGCTTCTCGCGATATTACCACATCTCGTGGTGCGTTCGCTGCTGCTGGGAAACCCCTTTATGATAAAATACTAAACGGCAGTCAGTGCAGAAGACGGAAGGGATCATCAAGGCTGGTTCATTATCCCAAGGTGCAGAAGATGCTGTAACCCCACTTCCTCCTTGGGTTGTAAAGAGTGGTTTAAATATGAGTGCATCTGAGGAACAGTTAGCAGCCCTGTGTGAGCAGTTCAGAGCACTCCAGGCTGAAAATGAACTTTTGAAACAAGCGGCCAGCAACTCCCACGCCTTTAATACCTCCGCTTCTGCCCCCAGAATTGACAGAACTGTTTATATTCCACGTGAAAGGAGGTGCCCAAAGTTTTATGGCGATCAAGACTCACTTGATAGCATTGGTCTGGAGGATTGGCTGGAGGAAGCTGAAGCCTGTCTGGAAGGGCGCCAAAGCCATTTTCCTCCTTGACCATCTGAGAGGCGAACCACGGAGTGAGATTAAGCACAGGCCACATAGAGAAAGAGAGGATCCTCAAAAGATCATTGACATTTTTAAATTATTGTATGGTGGTAAAAAGCCCTTGGTTGTACTGCAGCAACAGAAGCACTTTATTACGTTTTAACATCTTTTCAGGTAAAAAAAAAAAAAAAGTAACCTTTATTATCCCCAATTTGGGCTAAGTTTATCCAAATAACGCCTGTTAAGAAATGTGATGATCCGGGGATCAGAAGAGCCGGCGGCCCCGGGCAGCATCAGCAGCTCACGGCCGGAGTACAGACGTGATCGCTGGGTCAACTCGCGCCGTTGTCCCGGGGAGAAACCTGCAGCTCTGTGGAGAATTACCGCTGGCTGAAATAAATAATTTAGGAAAATAAATGTTGGTTTAATAGATGAAATCTAACAGTTGTAGCTGCCACAAAAGTTTGTCTGAATATAAAGTGAAGCTTCATGTTTTTACTAGATAGATAGATAGATAGAACTATATTCATCTATCTAGTAAAAAAGAAAACAACTACAGACGAAACAAAGCTATAACTGTTAGATAATTATATATATATATATATATATATATATATATATATGAATACATGTGTATATATATATATGAATACATGTGTATATATATATGAATACATGTGTATATATATGAATATATGTGTGTATATATATATGAATATATGTGTGTATATATATATGAATATATATATATATATATATATATATATATATATATATATATATATATATATATCCAGTACTCGAGTTGTAAAAAAAAATCAGGGGGGTGGTGGATTTTATCATATAGGGACAGATAATTTGTGCTGATTACAAATAATACAATATATTACAAATAATAGCACTGACCAAAACACCTGCAGAAATACTGCAGGAATGACATAGCAGCAGTTAAATGCAGCCTTCTGTAAGCTTTAAATATCCACTGGGCTTACATCAAATACATCAAAACACAACAATAAAAAACAGTTTCCTGAACTTATCAATATGACTCTGTCCTTCACAGGATGAGTAAAATGGATCACTGCAAAAACTCAAAATCTTAACAAGAATATTTGTCTTATTTCTAGTTAAAATGTCTCATTTTATTAAAAAAAACTCATTACACTCACAACAATACTCATCACTGGAAAAAACAACAATTTTCACCTGTTTCAAGTAGATTTTCACTTAAAATAAGTGGAAAAATCTGCATGTGGAACAAGACGTTATTGCCTGTAATGATAAGATAAATCTTGTCCCATTGGCAGATTTTTCCTACTTATTTCAAGTGAAAATTTACTTGAAACAGGTGTAAATTGTCAAATCATTTATTTTTCTGGTGTTATTTTTCTCGTGATGACTCTTAATGTTGAAATAGCAGTAAAACCACATTCATTGATGAAATGACATAAGGGATGGAAGGGGATTTTAATAAATGTATTAAAATTAACATATCAGTCTATTGAATTTCATTTTATTTTATTATTAACAAAATTTTCTTCTCTTCTCTGTCGAGTCGCTCTCTCTCCATCTTCTCCTCCTTGTCCATACCCTCTCTCTGCATCTATCTATTTCAGCTCCCGGACAAATTCTCTGTCAAAACACAGCAATGAAAAGTAGTTATTTCATGAAAATACAACGAACTACCGATATATAACGTTGTTATAACACTTAAATCACTTTTATTTACCTAGCAAGCACGCTAAGATAACTAACAAACGGTGTGTCATAGTTCTAACTTGATGTTCTCAAGTGTTGTTTAGCTGTGTCCTACAGATCTGTCTTTCTGTGGGTTGTCTTGATGTGTTGTTTTAGTCTTCCGAATGCATCGTTCTGATGTGTTGTGTCCTTATGTGTCCATGTCATGCGTGGTTATGAGTATTCTTCTAATGGGATTTTTTGGTCCCCTGGGTGAACTCCCCACTGAACTATTGGTTCACTTCATTATTTACTGGCATTTTGCCAGATGCGTAGCACCCACAAGACTCATAATCACACTAATTTGTCTGTCCGTCTTGTGTGTTCCTCTCCCATGATTATGATATGTCAGAACCTGTTTGTTCAAATTGTTTTCCATACACTAGGCCTGGATAATTTTCTTGTGAAGTAATGCAATAGGAAATCCCATAAAAAGACAATATGTCAAGTGTATAATGCTTGACTGTAAAACACATCAGAGCTACACACGGGCCATTGGATCTGGTCGACATTATCAAATGACCAATCCAAACAATGACAGAGTGCAATGAGACTACAGAGGTATTGACCAAGGTTGAATAGACACAACCAGACACTGTGTCATGTCAGAGATCTACACAGACAATGTGGTTCTTAAAACAGCGTTGACACATATAAAGCACAGTTGAAAGTTACATAGACATGGAGAAATGCCGTGTGAATGGCACAAGAGGAACCTCAGGGATGCAAACACCCACCCTGTTCTCACTTTAGTTATGTGCCACCGTGCTGTGTCCAAATACACTTCTTCCAACTGTGCCAAAGACCACAAGATGTCCCACACCTGCGCACAGAAAATGTCCTCACACTTTTCCAGTGAAATTTGGGACGTATTTTTGACAACTGACTCAGATCAAAAACGGGTGACATGGGCAGAGTATGCCTTACATTTGTTCTGCAACACTGTTATGGCGCTGAAAATTATTAAGTGGGAAGTGAAAGCAAATGGATGCATAAACTATGATCTATGAGGCCAAACAACCATATTGTGGATTAATGAAGCATATCAGCTTTTTATCAGCAATTTAAAGAAATTCTTTTCAAGGTGGGTACACATAGCCTTACCCGGCCGCAGATTTTCAGAGAATTACAATATGATTAAACGTGTTAAATCGTGACATCATTAGGGAAACCTGACTATAACGGGGAACCTCTGGATCTGCAGTCAAACGCTCTGCCACTGTGACAACAGCTTTATAGACTGAAATCTGGCTGGCTTTCATGCCCAATGACAATCGGGATAAGACTATGGTCTCCTGCTTCTCTGAAAAGGACAAGGAGAGATAATTTGTTTTGTACGTGAATGATCCTGGGGCAGGGAATTTTAATTAAACCTCTGTTCTGCCTTGGGAGGTAGTAATGGAAGTAAATCAAGAGAGAGACGAGCTTTGTTTGCAAAGACACCACTGTTACCGATGACGATTACCTCACAATTTTAGTCATCCGCTCTTTGAAACCACTGAAATCACATGGGCATCACTGTGTTTAAGTGTACAACAAGCACTTTTCATGTTTCTTAGAGGGGGACGCTGTCCCCCTCTAAAGCTGATGTGGTGAAGAGCAGAGGTGAAGGTAGGTAGGAATGCTCTGGAACTACGCTCTAATAAAAGATTCAGAGACTTGAATGCTGCTCCAGTAAGAGAAGAGAGCGGCTGTCTCTCCAAAAACCCTTATTCAAACCGCGCTTTCAACCAGCAAAGACCACTGTTAAGGTTACTGCAACATAAACACCACATTTCTCTTTATTTACTATTTCTAAAAGACCTAGACAAGGGGCACCGAGTGCTGCGCTCCACTCATTCAGTAACAAGATCAGATTACAAACTATGGACAACTATCTCAAATTCATGTCAACAAACACATGAAACAAAATTACCAAATCACAGTTTAATTACAGTTTAAGATTAAGATTCCCATAATATTCACATTTTTTGAGATAGGATATTTGAGTTTTCTTAAGCTGTAAGCCATGATCAGGGTTAGGGTTAGGGTTAGGGTTAGGGATGACATTAAAATAATAAAAGGCTTGCAATATTTCAGTTGATTTGTAATGGATCCAGAATGTATGACATTTTTGCATTACAGAAAATAAAGGGCTTTATCACAATATTCTAATTTTCTGAGACAGTCCTGTATAACAACAAAAAAGTATATTTATGAAGTTATTTATTTATTTTTTTAACAGACTTGAACAGATGCAATCCTAGCCATATCATACATCCACTTGGCAAGATCATTCGCCATCCTCTTTGCCGCAGGCGTGCGTGGTGTTCTCCTCTAGTTTAGTTTGGGGAAAAGCGTTGCTGTGGTAACATCGTTGCTGCTAACGTTAGCTGTGGCTGCACTCGCGACCGGGTACTTTGCATTCATGTGGTAGGCTAAACTTGAGCTACTTTGGTGGTGAGCAAAGTCCTTTCCACAAAGACACGCATCAATCTACCTTTATCAATGGTGTGTAGCACCCTATAATGTAATAGTTTCCTGAAAATGTAATAACGCCTGAAAATGTAATAAAATTTGCACTTAACTCAATCGAAAATGAAATAAAACCCAATAATGTAATAACTTCACCAATAATGTAATAAAATATCCTGACGGATATTGTAATAACATTTTTACCAATAATGTAATACCTTATTACGTTGTTGGGAATTTATTACATTTTCAGGTGGGTCTTTTTTTTCCAAAATTGTTAATGTAATACTTGACAAATAATGTAATATATATGTTAATTTTCAGTCCAGAGTTCTACATTTTGTGTTTTAAGAATCTAAAAATGTTATATACGCTGGATTTGAAACACCAGAATGACTATTGGCTTAAATTGCAGACTTTGAGTAGCATGTAATAAATCCCCAATAATGTAATAAGGTATTACATTATTGGTAAAAATCTTATCACAATATCAGTCAGGATATTTTATTACATTATAGGTGCAGTTATTACATTATTGGCTTTTATTAGATTTTCGATTGAGTTAAGTGCAAATTGTATTACATTTTCAGGAAATTATTACATTATAGGGTGCTACAAGGGTGCCGTTGGGTCTTTTTGAAATGTAAATTCCCCATTCACAGGACCGACAACTTTCACATGCTCCTAGATTTTGTCTTTACTTCTCGGCTATTCACCGTTCCCCCCCGTGCCTGTCCAGCTACAGTGAGAGTCTACCAGCGTAGCTAAACACGCCCAAACACAGTGATAGCCAATCAGTATGGAGCTAGAACAGTCTCATAATTCACAAATGCACAGGACAAGTTTTACAAATGCACAGAACGATTTGCAAATACACACACCGTTTCACACGTACACAGGACAAGTTTTACAAATGCACAGACCGATTTGCAAATACACACACAGTTTCACACGTGCACAGAACAATTCACACGTGCACAGGACAAGATTCACAAATGTATTTTTGATGCACACACAAATATAACCTGATTTACAAATGTTTTTTTGTCTGTGAGCTGCGCTGGATTTGTGTGTGAGTTTTGAGACTCCCCTGACGTGACTAGATCCACAAATGGGTTTTTTTTAACACGGAAGGATCTGCAACCAATCAGATGTCTTCATTTGTTCCAGCCAATCATAAGAGCGCACCCCACGTGGGGGACGATTCACTCTAAACCAATCAGATTAAAGGGGCGGATACACCTGCTGTTTGAACTGCGTTAGCGCTGTTCACATAGAAAAGTGATTAATATTTGGAGTTGGTGCAGTAAAAGATAAATAAACATCAACAGGAGATAAAAGATAAATAAACAGGATGGAGAGGAGATCACTGTTCTGGTTTTCTTGTGATCCCGGTAAATAAAACAGCGCGATCAGAGATGGTTTGTCGGGCTGTTCAACCAGAGCCGTCAGGAGAGCTCTTAGTCCTGCCGATGCAGCAACTGATGATGAAAAACAGCGGAGATATTTATGTATTTGAACTACAGGTGTCTTTCAGGAGAACGAGCCTGTTGACGGGGTGAATATTGCTGCAGGTCGTGTTCTGGCTCTGTCCACTAGCGGCGCTGGTCCCGGTCAGACACCAGCTGACCAGTGACCAGACACGGAGGTCAGAAACAAGCAGCTGTTATCCTCACATTTATGATGTGACATTGTCACCACACAGAGACAAACATGTGTCAAAACAGCGGCGGCAGATCAACACATTCCCGGTGCACATTCATGCTCATGGGAAGATGCAGCCGTGATGATGCTGGTCGGGGTTTAGTCCACCGATCATCAAACATCTGAGCTGGATACAGAGGTTCTTCGGTTATCAGTCGACTGATACCGACTTTACTCCATATATTTCAGTAAATTAATCTCCTGACATGCGCTGCTGCTCCACCTGCCGCTGCAGCTCGTCCCCGTCAGGCAGCGCAGCCTCTGCTGCGTCTGTCTGGTTCTGAGCTCAATCAGCGGGACAGTAATACTTCGTGAAACCAAACAGAGCAAATATATAAAAATCTCCGCTGTTTCTCATCATCCGTTGCTGCATCGGCAGGACTACAGTAAGAGCTCTCCCGACGGCTCTGGTTGAACAGCCCCACAAACCATCTCCAATCGCGCTGTTTTATTTACCGGGATCACAAGAAAAGCAGCAGTGATCTCCTCTCCATCCTGTTTAATTATATTTTATCTCCTGTAACTGTTTTTTATCTTTACTCCACTAACTTGAAATATTAATCACTTTTCTCAGTGAACAGCGCTAACGCAGTTCAAACAGCAGGTGTATCCGCCCCTTTAATCTGATTGGTTGCAGATCCTTCCGTGTTAAAAAAAACCCATTTGTGGATCTAGACACGTCAGGGGAGTCTCAAAACTCACACACAAATCCAGCGCAGCTCACAGACAAAAAAACATTTGTAAATCAGGTTATATTTGTGTGTGCATCAAAAATACATTTGTGAATCTTGTCCTGTGCACATGTGAATTGTTCTGTGCACGTGTGAAACTGTGTGTGTATTTGCAAATCGGTCTGTGCATTTGTAAAACTTGTCCTGTGCACGTGTGAAACTGTGTGTGTATTTGCAAATCGGTCTGTGCATTTGTAAAACTTGTCCTGTGCATTTGTGAATTATGAGACTGTTTTAGCTCCATAAATCAGTGTCCACTTCAAGGTGTGACTGAACATTGTTTTCCGCCCCTAAGAACTCAAGCACAAACACAGATTTCATAATAAAGGCAACTCGCTAACAGAAAAAGTAAAGCTAGGGATTAAAAAATAGATTAAGCGACTAAAAAAAATAACGCGCTAAATATGCCTGTAATTAATTAATTGCAAGTTCTCTGATGACTCTGAACAAAATTAAAAACAGTGGATGGATCTTCTTGATCAACCATATCCTGAACATAAAAATTATATGGATATCATTTTTCTCTTGAGGGCATTTAATCTCTCATTTATCATATTTCTTCTGTTCTAATGAACTGGTGGAGAGTTCTGGTTCCTTATTTACCTATATGAGCCACCCTTTTGATGGATCCTGTTGAGGTTTTTAAGGGAAACCACTGAAGTACGCAAGCGCTTCAGCTCAGCATAGCAACCAAGGTGAGGTCTGTTTCTTGACACGAGGCAGGAGTTAAAACGAGACGGGACTGCCATATCCTGTAAGTAATGATGGCCAGATGAAGTTTCATGAAGCTTTGGCGCTTTCCATCCAATTGGTTAAAAAAAAACAATTGTCAGTTCAACCATTTCTGACATCCTCTTGGCTGTGTTGCAGCACCTCATAATCACTGCCAAAAACAGATGTAAAAACACCTTTATTGTGTGATTTTGTGTGGTTAATTCATTCATTTGAGCTGTTTTTGATTGTCTGAATAATTGAAATAGATGTCTATTAATCTCAAAAACGTGTTTGTATTATTTCAGTTAATGTTTAGGGCCAATCCCAATACACCCCCTACTTTCTACCACTAGCCCTCCCTCACTACCACTACCCCTAAAAAAGAAGCCACAGATTTTAGGGCACTTGTAATCTTCCCAGGGCCCTGTCCCAATACCAGCACTACCCCTACCGCCGGCCTGGAGCAGCAGCAGCTCACGGCCAGGTCAACCTGCACCGTCATCCCGGGAAGAAACCTGCTGCTCTGTGGAGAATTACCGCTGGCTGAAATAAATCATTTAGGAAAATAAACGTTGGTTTAATAGATGAAATCTAACAGTTGTAGATACTGTACCTGTTAAGAAATTTGCTCCGAAAATTATTTCGGGATCAAAAAATGCCTGCCGGCTCGGGAACTGATTTATTGTTCCACGTTATATCGACACAGAGCATATGGCGTACGGCGCGCGTCGCTGCGTAACCTACGCCGTAGGCTCTGCGTCTGTGTAACGCGGAACCATAAATCAGCCTTTATTCTGGCGAGGTTTGAAAAAGACTACGGAACAACGGGCATGCGAGTGATTATGTACATACACTGAGTGAATATTATGAAAGTAAAATATATATTTCTTGCTAGAAATGTAATCAAAACGCATTTTTATGCAGAAACTAACTCAAAATATTGATTTTATTCACTAAAAAATAAGAAATGTCCGCCTTGTTTTTTTTTTTTTATTCAGTCCGCAAATGACGACGAAAAGCATTCTGGGACATTTTTCTGGGCCTCGGTCATCTAGTGTGCATCTGAAATCCCTAGCTGTGAAGGGCTAGATTCATACACACTACCCTCGTTTTCCGCACTCCCCCTAGATGAAAAGAGGAATTGGGACACCACTACCCTCACGGGAACGCGCAAAATTTAGGGGTAGGGCTGAAAAGTAGGGGAAGTGGGTGTATTGGGCCTAAATGAAATGAAATAATGAAAATATTTAATTTGATGAGGTGCTTGTCTTTAACTCCTGAAAATTTGAAAGCTATAGTGCAGAGCTAAGTTTAGGTGGTAAGTGTGAAGTACATGTAGAACAATGTGTAGGCCCACTCACCGGCCACTTAATTATATACACCTGTGCAATCTAATGCAATCCAATACAACAGCTCTGATGTACATTCTACTTTTAAGAAGCTTTTACATTTACGTTTCATTTTGTTTCATTTGTTGACATTGTCAGAAAGGTGATCATTTTACTTTGTTTAGTATTGAGGTTATAGTGGATGGTGGTAGTGTACTGGAGGGCATATTGTGCAGTGTTGCATATTTTTTTAGGGGAACATTGCTCCATATAATACACTAAATGATTTTGTTTCACATTCTAGATGCCAATAAGTGGAGGCATCAACTCAGGAAAAAGATTGCTGTAGAAGAGAAAGCCTTTGAAGAAGCTCTCACTGAATGCAATGCTGTTGTGGGGGAAGCTGAATATGCTACTGAAGAAAAAGGTCTACGATAAGGTTATGCTGCTCACCAGACTTAAAGAAGAAGTAGTAATTGATTTGTGAAGTCAAGCAGCACTGGGAGTACATGAAGAATAAAGACACAACACCATCACAACTTCTTTAGAAAAGGAAAAAAAAAAAAAAAAAGGGAGCAGCAGTGAACGCACCACGAGATGTGGTAATATCGCGAGAGCTACGAGGCAGCAGAATCCAACATGGCGAGGTAGTACTTTTGTTTTCAATAAATGCTTTAAAAACGAATATATATTCAGATTAAAATAACGAAAGGGTAGTTTATAGACAGATTATACAGTTACGAACCCAACCTGGAGCAAAGCGAATCTTTAGACCCATTCATAGACAAGTGTTTTGAGATTCCTCCAGCTCTTCCGGGGGGAGTCCGAGGCGTTCCCAGGCCAGCCGAGAGACATAGTCTCTCCAGCGTGTCCTGGGTCTTCCCCGGGGTCTCCTCCCGGTGGGACATGCCTGGAACACCTCCCTAGGGAGGCGTCCAGGAGGCATCCGGTACAGATGCCCAAGCCACCTCAGCTGACTCCTCTCAATGTGAAGGAGCAGCGGCTCGACTCCGAGCTCCTCCCGGGTGACCGAAATCCTCACCCTATCTCTAAGGGAGCGTCCAGCCACCCTGCGGAGGAAACTCATCTCGGCCGCTTGTATCCGCGATCTTGTCCTTTCGGTCACTACCCAAAGTTCATGACCATAGGTGAGGGTAGGGGCGTAGATTGACCGGTAAATCGAGAGCTTCGCCTTTCGACTCAGCTCCCTCTTCACCACGACGGTCCAGTACATCGACCGCATAACTGCGGACGCTGCACCGATCCGTCTGTCAATCTCACGCTCCATTGTTCCCTCACTCGTGAACAAGATCCCGAGATACTTGAACTCCTCCACCTGAGGCAGGACTTCTCCACCCACACGGAGAAGGCATGCCACCCTTTTGCGATGGAGAACCATGGCCTCGGTCTTGGAGGTGCTGATTCTCATCCCTGCCGCGTCGCACTCTGCCGCAAACCCCCCCAGCACATGCTGGAGGTCCCGGTCTGATGAAGCCAACAGGACAACATCATCTGCAAAAAGCAGAGATGAAATCCTGAGGTCCCCAAACCGGATCCCCTCCGGCCCCTGGCTACGCCTAGAAATCCTGTCCATAAAAATTATGAACAGGACCGGTGACAAAGGGCAGCCCTGCCGGAGTCCAACATGCACTGGGAACAAGTCTGACTTACTGCCGGCAATGCGAACCAGACTCCTGCTTCGATCATACAGAGACCGGACAGCCCTTAGTAGAGGGCCCCGGACTCCATACTCACTCAGCACCCCCCACAGAATGGCACGAGGGACACGGTCAAATGCCTTCTCCAGATCCACAAAACACATGTAGACTGGTTGCCCCATGAACCCTCGAGCACCCTGCAGAGGGTATAGAGCTGGTCCAGTGTTCCACGACCGGGACGAAAACCGCATTGTTCCTCCTGAATCCGAGGTTCGACTATCGGCCGTAATCTCCTCTCCAGTACCCTGGCGTAGACTTTCCCGGGGAGGCTGAGAAGTGTGATCCCCCTGTAGTTGGAACACACTCTCCGGCCCCCCTTTTTAAACAGAGGGACCACCACCCCGGTTTGCCACCCCAGCGGTACTGTCCCCTTCCTCCATGCAATGTCGCAGAGGCGTGTCAACCAAGACAGCCCTACGACATCCAGAGACTTGAGGTACTCAGGGCGAATCTCATCCACCCCCGGTGCCCTGCCACTGAGGAGCTTACGAACCACCTCGGTGACCTCGGCTTGGGTGATGGATGAGCACGCCTCCGAGCCCCAACCCTCTGCTTCCTCAGTGGAAGGCATGTCAGTCGGGTTGAGGAGATCCTCGAAGTATTCCTTCCACCGTCCGACAATGTCCCCAGTCGAGGTCAACAGCTCCCCACCCGCACCATAAACGGTGCCGGCAGAGTACTGCTTCCCCCTTCTGAGGCGCCGAACGGTCCTCCAGAATTTCCCCGAGGCCGACCAAAAGTCTTCCTCCATGGCCTCCCCGAACTCCTCCCAGACCCGAGTTTTTGCCTCCAAGACTGCCCGAGCCGCGGCTCGCTTGGCCTGCCGGTACCCATCTACTGCGTCACCGGCAAACATAGCCCGGTAAGACTACTTCTTCAGTCTGACGGCATCCTGTACTTCCGGTGTCCACCACCGGGTTCTAGGATTGCTGCCACGACAGGCACCGGAGACCTTGCATCCACAGCTTTGAGCCGCCGCGTCGACAATGGAGGCAGAGAACATGGTCCACTCGGACTCGATGTCCTCCACCTCCCCCGGGATCCGAGAGAAACTCTCTCGGAGGTGGGAGTTGAAGATGTCCCTGACAGAGGGCTCGGCCAGACGTTCCCAACAGACCCTCACAATCCGTTTGGGTCTGCCCGGTCTGTCCAACCTCCTCCTCCGCCAGCGCATCCAACTCACCACCAGGTGGTGATCAGTTGACAGCTCAGCCCCTCTCTTCACCCGAGTGTCCAAGACATGCGGCCGAAGGCCAGATGAAACGACAACAAAGTCGATCATTGACCTCCGGCCTAAGGTGTCCTGGTGCCACGTGCACTGATGGACACCCTTATGCTTGAACATGGTGTTCGTGATGGACAAACTGTGACTAGCACAGAAGTCCAACAACAAAACACCGCTCGGGTTCAGATCGGGGAGGCCGTTCCTCCCAATCACGCCTCTCCAGGTATCACTGTCATTACCCACGTGAGCGTTGAAGTCCCCCAGTAGAACAATGGAGTCCCCAGTTGGAGCACCATCAAGTACTCCTCCCAGGGACTCCAAGAAGGCCGGGTACTCCCCACTGCTGTTTGGCCCGTAGGCACAAACAACAGTGAGAGACCTTTTCCCGACCCGAAGGCGCAGGGAAGCGACCCTCTCGTTCACCGGGGTGAACTCCAACACATGGCGACTGAGCTGAGGGGCTATAACCAAGCCCACACCAGCCCGCCGCCTCTCACCCTGGGCAACTCCAGAGTAGTGGAGGGTCCAGCCCCTTTCAAGGAGCTGGGTTCCAGAGCCCAAGCTATGTGTGGAGGTGAGCCCGACTATCTCTAGCCGGTATCTCTCAACCTCGCGCACAAGCTCCGGCTCCTTCCCCCCCAGCGAGGTGACATTCCATGTCCCCACTGTGAGGGTTTTGGTCCAGGGATTGGGTCGTCGAGGCACCCCGCCACGACTGCTACCCAGCCCACATTGCACCGGCCTTTCATGGACCTTCAGTCTGACGGCATCCTGTACTTCCGGTGTCCACCACCGGGTTCTAGGATTGCTGCCACGACAGGCACCGGAGACCTTGCGTCCACAGCTTCGAGCCGCCGCGTCGACAATGGAGGCAGAGAACATGGTCCACTCGGACTCGATGTCCTCCGCCTCCCCCGGGATCCGAGAGAAACTCTCTCGGAGGTGGGAGTTGAAGATGTCCCTGACAGAGGGCTCGGCCAGACGTTCCCAACAGACCCTCACAATCCGTTTGGGTCTGCCCGGTCTGTCCAACCTCCTCCTCCGCCAGCCTACAGGAAGGCGGGCCCACGTCGCCGTTTCGGGCTGAGCCCGACCGGGTCCCACGGGCAAAGACCCGGCCACCAGGCGCTCGCCAGCGAGCCCCGACCCCAGCCCTGAACCTATTGTATTGTTGAGTTATCAAGGACACTTTCGTGTTTTTGTGTTTAGAAATGTTAAAATAGTTAGCCTATATATAAATATAAATATAAATAATAAATAATAATAATAATAATAATAAATAATAATAATAAATAATAAATATAAATAGTTAAAACGATTTTGTCAAGCAAAGCGGACTGGCGTCGTCGCTATAGCAACGGTAGCTGAGGATTATGGGTAGTGTATTGCCTACAGTGATAAAACAACTCTTTCTTTCTCAGAATCGAAGGGAAAAACATGAAAATTGATGTGCAGGATATTAACCCACTAATGTTGTGTAATTAACAATGATACAGTGGTGTTTCTGCCTTAAGAAATGTTGCAGATATCATTGTGAAAATCGCCGTTAACGTCAAAACGGACAGTAATTAGAATACTTCAGTGTGTCCAATCCACCGTTATCCAATGGGACTGATGCTCTCAGCGGCTTGAAATGACGCGGCCGGTCCTCACTTATCCAATGGGGCTGATGCTCTCAGCGGCTTGAAACGACGCTGCCGGGTTACATTAGAATCTGTTGAGAGCCCGCTGTGTCGGTGCTTGACGCTGAGGGCGACCTTGTGATTCAGAAACTGACACACAAGGGCCCTGACCAAGCGTCGGTTTTTGACGAGCTGGGAGTGAGTATGTGTTGCAAATGAATGAAAAATGAAAAGAATCCAGAGCAGCATATCACAACACAGGATCACAACCAAAAATCCTGAGAAAAAATGCGACAAAAGATTAAACAAGATCTGACATTGCTGATGGGATGGTGGACAGCAGCATCTCCCCGGCTGAGGAGAGCTCCCATGTTTTCTGTTAAACTGATATCGAGAAAGAATTAAAAAAATATTAATTTTGTTTATTTATTTTTATTTGGCACATTTAAAAACAATATTAGGAGAAAATATTTCTGTAAATGCAGTGGTTCAGTTCATGTTCAAAATAGGCCTACCGCCTACGTTATGTAGCTTAAGTGTAAGGTTTACGCCAGAATCAAGTTTTCATATAGCCTATACTGTTGGACCGCTGTTGTGTGGTAATTTTTCTGAAAAAAAATGTTTCCCAAAATTATCCCCCCCTCTGGTTTTTTCACAAATCGCACCCTATATATGTATTGCTAGAAATGTAATCAAAACGCATTTCTATGCAGAAACTAACTCAAAATATTGTTTTTTTTTCACAGCACTGTCCAGCAACCAAAAATGTAACGATTTCACGTTATTAAAACGTTCCAGTTTTACATTATTCTGACGAGATCTGAAAAAACGTTGCAACCACGAGCAAGCAAGAGATTATGTACATTTACTGAGTGAATATTATGAAAGTAAAATATGTATTGCTAGAAATGTAACCAAAACGCATTTCTATGCAGAAACTAACTCAAAATATTGTTTTTTTTTCACAGCACTGTCCAGCAACCAAAAATGTAACGATTTCACGTTATTAAAACGTTCCAGTTTTACAATATTCTGATGAGATCTGAAAAAAACGTTGCAACCACGAGCAAGCAAGAGATTAAGTACTTTTACTGAGTGAATATTATGAAAGTAAAATATGTATTGCTAGAAATGTAATCAAAACGCATTTTTATGCAGAAACTAACTCAAAATATTGATTTTTTTTCACAGCACTGTCCAGCAACCAAAAATGTAACGATTTCACGTTATTAAAACGTTCCAGCTTTACATTATTCTGACGAGATCTGAAAAAACGTTGCAACCACGAGCAAGCAAGAAATTATGTACATTTACTGAGTGAATATTATGAAAGTAAAATATGTATTGCTAGAAATGTAATCAAAACGCATTTCTATGCAGAAACTAACTCAAAATATTGTTTTTTTTTCACAGCACTGTCCAGCAACCAAAAATGTAACGATTTCACGTTATTAAAACGTTCCAGTTTTACATTATTCTGACGAGATCTGAAAAAACGTTGCAACCACGAGCAAGCAAGATATTATGTACATTTACTGAGTGAATATTATGAAAGTAAAATATGTATTGCTAGAAATGTAATCAAAACGCATTTCTATGCAGAAACTAACTCAAAATATTGATTTTTCTTCACAGCACTGTCCAGCAACCAAAAATGTAACGATTTCACGTTATTAAAACGTTCCAGTTTTATATTATTCTGACGAGATCTGAAAAAAACGTTGCGACCACGAGCAAGCAAAAGATTATGTACATTTATATATTGCTAGAAATGTAATCAAAATGCATTTCTATGCAGAAACTAACTCAAAATATAGATTTTTTTCACTCAAAAATGAAAAATGTCCACCGTGTTTGTTGGTGTCACGGCCAGAATCTTAAAAGTCACGTGACTTGGACGCAAAACGAATAGGCATAAAAATGTAACAGTTATACATTTCAAGGGCTAGAAAAATGTAACAGTTATATATTTCAAGGGCTAATATTGTAACCCCTCTACGTTTTTGCACTTTGGACCAACGTAGGCAGGGTACGTTTTTATGTGAGACTGGGTTGCGTGCACCCAGGTGTGTTATACATCAAAATGTGCATCTAGATCCTGCGACGATGGGTATTACTTTTCTGAGTCAAAAGCGTTACCGTGGCAATGATAGACGCAAAAAAGTGCGCCCCCCTTCATCTGATTGGTCTATATTTGATAGGTCCTACTTTCTGCCATAACTTTTGAATGGTTTGACATAAAGAGTTGTGGGTGGTGTCATCGGACTCGGTATTGAGGACTTGACCTGCATTGGCCTGAATTAGCCCCGCCCCTTCATCTGATTGGTCGATATTTGATAGTTCCTACTTTCTGCCATAACTTTTGAATGGTTTGATATAGAGAGTCGTGGGTGGTTTCATCCACTAAATGTCCAGGCCTGAAGAATCTACATGCAAGTCATACAAGCTTCCACTGCAGCCTGAACGTGCACAAGGGTGGAGGGCCCATTCATCGCTGCTTGCAGCTTTAATTCTGGTTTTGTGTTGTCTTTGGACTAAAAGGGCATGGAATCACTGCATCTCTACAATGTATATAAAATGATTAATATCAACGTACTTTTAGTGGGTTCAAATGTCTAACTTTTGAAAGAGTTCCTGTTGCACTTTTCCTTGTATTTTTTGAAATCAATCTCTGGCTTTCTTCATCACTTTCAGCAGCTACGTACCACAAGACTGAGGGGAGAACCGATGTGCTTGTCACTGCGTTACCAAGCAGGAGAAGGGCTCCACACATGGTGTGGATGGATGTTACAGCAATATTCAGAAAGTCAAATGATTCATCCGATGCAGCCCGAGCCATTTGTCTGTGTCAGAGTTTATGCGATGCTCCCCAACACTTTTCCCAGCTCTCCAACTTTCTTGTCTCCCATCCTTGAAAGCCAAATCAATCAAGCTTTCCCAAGCAGTAAATTGCAGAAATAAAGAGACAATGAAGTGGAATGAGCAAAAGCAGGATTGATAGCATTAAGAGCTTTTGGGACAGCCTGAGAGGAGTTTCCAGGCTGCAGTTGTTTTGGGACGGAGAAGCAAACTAGAGTCCACAGTGCTGAGAAGGAAGTATACAGATAAATGGAGTCAAAGCAGCGTGATCATGTATTCAGGCTTTGGGAAGCAGTTGCTTGCTCTGGTCTGATGGATGATTGCCTATCTTCATTTCTTGGAGCTGGAAAGGAAAAGGTCCACTGCATGATGCAATCAATCATTTTTCTTGTGTGCTTTCAGAATGAGAAAGAGACCATGTCAAACTCAGAATACAGATAATCACATTTTTTTTTTTTTTTTAAATCATGGTTTGGGTGAAGATTACTTAAAATTACATATTTAAGCTTTTAGTTAAGCGGACACAGATGGGACGTTGTCAGGAATCAGATTTCTTCCTTCTAGTACTGGCTTATAGCACAACTGGTCTTATGTTTGAGGGGGTCAGCTTGGGTCTGTAGGTCCGTGGGTTTACAACCCTATCTTCATAAAAGTGGGGATAATGTAATATAAAAATCAAACATGTTGCAATGTTTTCACCATCTCATGAACCCATATTTAATAAAAAATAGAACAAAAAAAGGCTGGAAAGATAGTTGTTGCTAAGAAGAAACCCCTGGATCCTTCTGGTAGACAGGTCAGTGACGTCATTGGAAAGAGAAACAAACACCTTTTGTCACCGAAATCAACTAAATTAATAATACAAGCCTTAATCTTGTCAAATATTGACCGCCAAGAGACTTTTCTTTAAGTTGTGACATGATACAGGTGTGTACCGATTTTCGTTCATGTACGTCAAAGCGTATTATGGGGCTTGAGGCGCAAAGTTTTTTCTGTCTGAACCAATCAGATGAAGGGTGGGCACGCTTTTTGGCATCTAGCGTCGCCACGGTAACGCTTTTGAAAGAGAAAAGTAATGCGTGGTGTTGGAGGATGGAGACGCACATTTTGATGTATAACACACCTGGGTGCACGTTACGGTTCGGGCTGAATTAACTGCCGAAGGAATGGCATAAATTTCGCCAAAATGACACGATTAATTCAAAATGGCCGACTTCCTGTTCGGTTTCGGGCATGACGCCAAGAGACTTTTCCTTAGGTTGCCCCATGATACAGGTGTGTACCGATTTTCATGCATGTACGTCAAACCGTATCGTGGGGCTTGAGGCACAAAGTTTTCAAGGGGGCGCTGTTGTGCCATTTTACCACGCCCTTTATTGCAAACCATGAAATATCAAATTTATCGCCAGGCCTGGCTTGCATGCCAAATTTGGTGCCTTTTGGGGAACTATCAAATATGGACCAATCAGATGAAGGGGGGGCGCGCTTTTTGGCATCTAGCGTCGCCACGGTAACACTTTTAAAAGAGAAAAGTAATGCGTGTAGTCGCAGGATGGAGACGCACAGTTTGATGTATAACACACCTGGGTGCACGTTACGGTTCGGGCTGAATTAATTCTCGAAGGAATGGCATATATTGCTCCAAAATTACATGATTAATTCAGAATGTTCAAAATGGCCGACTTCCTGTTCAGTTTCGGCCATGGCGCCAAGAGACTTTTCTTTAAGTTGTGACATGATACAGGTGTGTACCGATTTTCGTTCATGTACGTCAAAGCGTATTATGGGGCTTGAGGCGCAAAGTTTTTTCTGTCTGAACCAATCAGATGAAGGGTGGGCACGCTTTTTGGCGTCTAGCGTCGCCACGGTAACGCTTTTGAAAGAGAAAAGTAATGCGTGGTGTCGGAGGATGGAGACGCACATTTTGATGTATAACAGACCTGGGTGCACGTTACGGTTCGGGCTGAATTAACTGCCGAAGGAATGGCATAAATTTCGCCAAAATGACACGATTAATTCAAAATGGCCGACTTCCTGTTCGGTTTCGGGCATGACGCCAAAAGACTTTTCCTTAGGTTGCCCCATGATACAGGTGTGTACCGATTTTCATGCATGTACGTCAAACCGTATCGTGGGGCTTGAGGCACAAAGTTTTCAAGGGGGCGCTGTTGAGCCATTTTACCACGCCCATTAATGCAAACCATTAAATATCAAATTTTTCGCCAGGCCTGACTTGGGTGCAAAATTTGGTGACTTTTTGGGCACATTTAGGGGGGCAAAAAGGCCTTCCTTTTGTCAGGAAAAAAATAATAATAATAATTAAAGCTGCAAGCAGCAATGAACGGGCCCTCGCACTCACGGCCACCGCCCCCCATAAGCATATCAGAAATGACACCACCCACGACTTCCTATGTCAAACCATTCCAAAGTTATAGCAGAAAATCGGGACAACCAATCAGAAGAAGGGGCGGGGCTAATTAAGGCCAACGAAGCTTAAGGACTCATTACATGACACCACCCACGACTTCCTATGTCAAACCATTCAAAAGTTATAGCAAAAAAAAGTGACAACCAATCAGAAGAAGGGGCGGGGCTAATTCAGGCCAATGAAGGTCAAGGGCTCCATAAAGAATCTGATGACACCACCCACGACTCTCTATGTCAAACCATTCCAAAGTTATAGCAGAAAATCGGGACAACCAATCAGAAGAAGGGGCGGGACTAATTAAGGCCAACAAAGCTTGAGGACTCATTACAGAGTCCCATGACACCACCCACGACTCTCTATGTCAAACCATTCAAAAGTTATGGCAGAGAAAAGTATTCTAGGGGGCGCTGTTGAGCCGTTAGGCCACGCCCATTAATGCAAGCCATGAAATATCAAATTTATCACCAGGCCTGGCTTGCATGCAAAATTTGGTGACTTTTGGAGAACTTTCAAATATGGACCAATCAGATGAAGGGGGGGCGCGCCTTTTGGCGTCTAGCGTCGCCACGGTAACACTTTTGAAAGAGAAAAGTAATGCGTGTAGTCGCAGGATGGAGTCGCACATTTTGATGTATAACACATCTGGGTTCACGATACGGTTCGGGCTGAATTAACTCTCGAAGGAATGGCATATATTGCTCCAAAATTACGCAATTAATTCAGAATGTTCAAAATGGCCGACTTCCTGTTCGGTTTCGGCCATGGCGCCAAGAGACTTTTCTTTTAGTTCTGACAAGATACAGGTGTGTACCGATTTTCGTTGATGTACGTCAAACCGTATTATGGGGCTTGAGGCACAAAGTTTTTTCCGTCGAACCAATCAGATGAAGGGTGGGCGCGCTTTTTAGCATCTAGCGCCGCCACGGTAACGCTTTTGAAAGAGAAAAGTAATGCGTGTTGTCGCAGGATGGAGACGCACATTTTGATGTATAACACACTTGGGGGAACGTTACGGTTCGGGCTGAATTAACTTTCGAAGGAATGGCATAAATTTCACCAAAATGACACGACTAATTCAAAATGGCCGACTTCCTGTTCGGTTTCGGGCATGACGCCAAGAGACTTTTCTTTCAGTTGCGCAATGATACAGGTGTGTACCGATTTTCGTGCATGTACTTCAAACCGTATCGTGGGGCTTGAGGCACAAAGTTTTCAAGGGGGCGCTGTTGAGCCATTTTGCCACGCCCATTAATGCAAACCATTAAATATCAAATTTTTCGCCAGGCCTGGCTTGGTGCAAAATTTGGTGAGTTTTTGGGCATGTTTAGGGGGGCAAAAAGGCCTTCCTTTTGTCAGGAAAATAATAATAATTAAAGCTGCAAGCAGCGATGAACGGGCCCTCGCACTCACGGCCACCGCCCCCCATAAGCATATCAGAAATGACACCACCCACGACTTCCTATGTCAAACCATTCAAAAGTTATAGCAGAAAAAAAGAACAACCAATCAGAAGAAGGGGCGGGGCTAATTAAGGCCAACGAAGCTCAAGGACTCCATAACGAATCTGATGACACCACCCACGACTCTCTATGTCAAACCATTCAAAAGTTATAGCAGAAAATCGGGACAACCAATCAGAAGAAGGGGCGGGGCAAATTAAGGCCAACGAAGCTCAAGGACTCCATACAGACTTTTGAAAGAGAAAAGTAATGCGTGGTGTCGGAGGATGGAGACGCACATTTTGATGTATAACACACCTGGGTGCACGTTACGGTTCGGGCCGTATTAATTGCAGAAGGAATGGCATAAATTGCACCAAATTTACACAATTATTTCAAAATGGCTGACTTCCTGTTCGGTTTCGGCTATGGCGCCAAGAGACTTTTCTTTAAGTTGCGACATGATACAGGTGTGTACCGATTTTTGTGCATGTACGTCAAACCGTATTATGGGGCTTGAGGCACAAAGTCTTCCGGGGGGCGCTGTTGAGCCATTTTGCCACGCCCATTAATACAAACCATGAAATATCAAATTTATTGCCAGGCCTGCCTTGCATGCAAAATTTGGTGACTTTTGGGGAACTATCAAATATGGACCAATCAGATGAAGGGTGCCGCGCTTTTTGGTGTCTAGCGTCGCCACGGTAACACTTTTGAAAGAGAAAAGTAATGCGCGTAGTCGCAGGATGGAGACGCACATTTTGATGTATAACACACCTGGGTGCACGATACGGTTCGGGCCGTATTAATTCTCGAAGGAATGGCATATATTGCTCCAAAATTACGTGATTAATTAAGAATGTTCAAAATGGCCGTCTTCCTGTTCGGTTTCGGCCATGGCGCCAAGAGACTTTTCTTTAAGTAGCGACATGATAAAGATGTGTACCGATTTTCGTTCATGTACGTCAAACCGTATTATGGGGCTTGAGGCGCAAAGTTTTTTCTGTCGGAACCAATCAGATTAAGGGTGGGCTGGCTTTTTGGCGTCTAGCGTCGCCACGGTAATGCTTTTGAAAGAGAAAAGTAATGCGCATAGTCGCAGGATGGAGACGCTCATTTTGATGTATAACACACCTGGGTGCACGTTACGGTTCGGGCCGTATTAACTGCCGAAGGAATGGCATAAATTTCGCCAAAATGACACGGCAAATTCAAAATGGCCGACATCCTGTTCGGTTTCGGGCATGACCCCAAGAGACTTTTCTTTAAGTTGTCCCATGATACAGGTGTGTACCGATTTTCGTGCATGTACGTCAAACCGTATCGTGGGGCTTGAGGCACAAAGTTTTCAAGGGGGCGCTGTTGAGCCATTTTGCCACGCCCATTAATGCAAACCATTAAATATCAAATTTTTCGCCAGGCCTGACTTGCATGCAAAATTTGGTGACTTTTTGGGCACGTTTAGGGGAGCAAAAAGGCCTTCCTTTCGTCAGAAAAATAACGCAAAGAATTCCTACAGATACAATAGGGCCTTCGCACTGAAGGTGCTCGGGCCCTAATAAAAAAAATACAAATTAAAGCTGCAAGCAGCGATGAACGGGCCCTCGCACTCACGGCCACCGCCCCCCATAAGCATATCAGAAATGACACCACCCACGACTCTCTATGTCAAACCATTCCGAAGTTATAGCAGAAAATCAGGACAACCAATCAGAAGAAGGGGCGGGGCTAATTAAGGCCAACGAAGGTCAAGGACTCCATAAAGAATCTGATGACACCACCCACAACTTCCTATGTCAAACCATTCCAAAGTTATAGCAGAAAATCGGGACAACCAATCAGAAGAAGGGGCGGGGCTAATTAAGGCCAACGAAGGTCAAGGACTCCATAAAGAATCTGATGACACCACCCACGACTCTCTATGTCAAGCCATTCCAAAGTTATAGCAGAAAATCGGGACAACCAATCAGAAGAAGGGGCGGGGCTAATTAAGGCCAACGAAGGTCAAGGACTCCATAAAGAATCTGATGACACCACCCACGACTCTCTATGTCAAACCATTCCAAAGTTATAGCAGAAAATCGGGACAACCAATCAGAAGAAGGGGCGGGGCTAATTAAGGCCAACGAAGGTCAGGGACTCCATAAAGAATCTGATGACACCACCCACGACTCTTTATGTCAAACCATTCCAAAGTTATAGCAGAAAAAAGGGACAACCAATCAGAAGAAGGGGCGGGGCTAATTCAGGCCAACGAAGGTCAAGGACTCCATAAAGAATCTGATGACACCACCCACGACTTCCTATGTCAAACCATTCAAAAATTATAGCAGAAAAAGGGACAACCAATCAGAAGAAGGGGCGGGGCTAATTCAGGCCAACGAAGGTCAAGGACTCCATAAAGAATCTGATGACACCACCCACGACTCTCTATGTCAAACCATTCCAAAGTTATAGCAGAAAAAAGGGACAACCAATCAGAAGAAGGGGCGGGGCTAATTAAGGCCAACGAAGCTTAAGGACTCATTACAGAGTCCCATGACACCACCCACGACTTCCTATGTCAAACCATTCAAAAGTTATGGCAGAGAAAAGTTTTCTAGGGGGCGCTTTTGAGCCGTTAGGCCACGCCCATTAATGCAAACCATGAAATATCAAATTTTTCGCCAGGCCTGGCTTGCGTGCAAAATTGGGTGCCATTTGGGGAACTATCAAATATGGACCAATCAGATGAAGGGGGGGTGCGCTTGTTGGCGTCTAGCGTCGCCAAGGTAATACTTTTGAAAGAGAAAAGTAATGCGTGGTGTCGCAGGATGGAAACGCACATTTTGATGCATAACACATCTGTGTTCACGATACGGTTCGGGCCGTATTAACTCTCGAAGGAATGGCATATATTGCTCCAAAATTACGCGATTAATTCAGAATGTTCAAAATGGCCGACTTCTTGTTCGGTTTCGGCCATGGCGCCAAGAGACTTTTCTTTAAGTTGCGACATGATACAGGTGTGTACCGATTTTCATTCATGTACGTCAAACCGTATTCTGGGGCTTGAGGCGCAAAGTTTTTTCTGTCTGAACCAATCAGATGAAGGGGGGGCACGCTTTTTGGCGTCTAGCGTCGCCACGGTAACGCTTTTGAAAGAGAAAAGTAATGCGTGGTGTCGGAGGATGGAGACGCACATTTTGATGTATAACACACCTGGGTGCACGTTACGGTTCGGGCCGTATTAACTGCCGAAGGAAGGCATAAATTTCGCCAAAATGACACGATTAATTCAAAATGGCCGACTTCCTGTTTGGTTTCTCGACATGACGCCCGGAGACTTTTCTTTAAGTTGTCCCATGATACAGGTGTGTACCGATTTTCGTGCATGTACGGCAAACCGCATTGTGGGGCTTGAGGCACAAAGTTTTCAAGGGGGCGCTGTTGAGCCATTTTGCCACGCCCATTAATGCAATCCATTAAATATCAAATTTTTCGCCAGGCCTGACTTGCATGCAAAATTTGGTGACTTTTTGGGCACGTTTAGGGGGGCAAAAAGGCCTTCCTTTTGTCAGAAAAATAATAATAATAACGCGAAGAATTCCTACAGATACAATAGGGCCTTCGCACTGTAAGTGCTCGGGCCCTAATAATAAAAATTCCTACAGATACAATAGGGCCTTCGCACTGAAGGTGCTCGGGCCCTAATTAAAGCTGCAAGCAGCAATGAACGGGCCCTCACACTCACGGCCACCGCCCCCCATAAGCATATCAGAAATGACACCACCCACCACTTCCTATGTCAAACCATTCCAAAGTTATAGCAGAAAATCGGGACAACCAATCAGAAGAAGGGGCGGGGCTAATTCAGGCCAACGAAGCTTAAGGACTCATTACATGACACCACCCACGACTTCCTATGTCAAACCATTCAAAAGTTATAGCAAAAAAAAGTGACAACCAATCAGAAGAATGGGCGGGGCTAATTCAGGCCAATGAAGGTCAAGGGCTCCATAAAGAATCTGATGACACCACCCACGACTCTCTATGTCAAACCATTCCAAAGTTATAGCAGAAAATCGGGACAACCAATCAGAAGAAGGGGCGGGGCTAATTAAGGCCAACGAAGCTTGAGGACTCATTACAGAGTCCCATGACACCACCCACGACTCTCTATGTCAAACCATTCAAAAGTTATGGCAGAGAAAAGTATTCTAGGGGGCGCTGTTGAGCCGTTAGGCCACGCCCATTAATGCAAGCCATGAAATATCAAATTTATCACCAGGCCTGGCTTGCATACAAAATTTGGTGACTTTTGGAGAACTTTCAAATATGGACCAATCAGATGAAGGGGGGCGCGCCTTTTGGCGTCTAGCGTCGCCACGGTAACACTTTTGAAAGAGAAAAGTAATGCGTGGTGTCGCAGGATGTAGACGCACATTTTGATGTATAACACACCTGGGTGCACGTTACGGTTCGGGCTGAATTAACTGCCGAAGGAATGGCATAAATTTCGCCAAAATGACACAATTTACTCAAAATGGCCGACATCCTGTTCGGTTTCGGCCATGGCTCGAAGAGACTTTTCTTTAAGTTGTGCCATGATACAGGTGAGTACCGATTTTCGTGCATGTACGTCAAACCGTATTGTGGGGCTTGAGGCACAAAGTTTTCCGGGGGGCGCTGTTGAGCCATTTTGCCACGCCCATTAATGCAAACCATTAAATATCAAATTTATCGCCAGGCCTGGCTGGCATGCCAAATTTGGTGCCTTTTGGGGAACTATCAAATATGGACCAATCAGATGACGGGGGGGTGCGCTTGTTGGCGTCTAGCGTCGCCACGGTAACACTTTTGAAAGAGAAAAGTAATGCGTGTAGTCGCAGGATGGAGACGCACATTTTGATGTATAACACATCTGGGTTCACGATACGGTTCGGGCTGAATTAACTCTCGAAGGAATGGCATATATTGCTCCAAAATTACGCAATTAATTCAGAATGTTCAAAATGGCCGACTTCCTGTTCGGTTTCGGCCATGGCGCCAAGAGACTTTTCTTTTAGTTCCGACAAGATACAGGTGTGTACCGATTTTCGTTCATGTACGTCAAACCGTATTATGGGGCTTGAGGCGCAAAGTTTTTTCTGTCTGAACCAATCAGATGAAGGGGGGGCACGCTTTTTGGCGTCTAGCGTCGCCACGGTAACGCTTTTGAAAGAGAAAAGTAATGCGTGGTGTCGGAGGATGGAGACGCACATTTTGATGTATAACACACCTGGGTGCACGTTACGGTTCGGGCCGTATTAACTGCCGAAGGAAGGCATAAATTTCGCCAAAATGACACGATTAATTCAAAATGGCCGACTTCCTGTTTGGTTTCTCGACATGACGCCCGGAGACTTTTCTTTAAGTTGTCCCATGATACAGGTGTGTACCGATTTTCGTGCATGTACGGCAAACCGCATTGTGGGGCTTGAGGCACAAAGTTTTCAAGGGGGCGCTGTTGAGCCATTTTGCCACGCCCATTAATGCAATCCATTAAATATCAAATTTTTCGCCAGGCCTGACTTGCATGCAAAATTTGGTGACTTTTTGGGCACGTTTAGGGGGGCAAAAAGGCCTTCCTTTTGTCAGAAAAATAATAATAATAACGCGAAGAATTCCTACAGATACAATAGGGCCTTCGCACTGTAAGTGCTCGGGCCCTAATAATAAAAATTCCTACAGATACAATAGGGCCTTCGCACTGAAGGTGCTCGGGCCCTAATTAAAGCTGCAAGCAGCAATGAACGGGCCCTCACACTCACGGCCACCGCCCCCCATAAGCATATCAGAAATGACACCACCCACCACTTCCTATGTCAAACCATTCCAAAGTTATAGCAGAAAATCGGGACAACCAATCAGAAGAAGGGGCGGGGCTAATTCAGGCCAACGAAGCTTAAGGACTCATTACATGACACCACCCACGACTTCCTATGTCAAACCATTCAAAAGTTATAGCAAAAAAAAGTGACAACCAATCAGAAGAAGGGGCGGGGCTAATTCAGGCCAATGAAGGTCAAGGGCTCCATAAAGAATCTGATGACACCACCCACGACTCTCTATGTCAAACCATTCCAAAGTTATAGCAGAAAATCGGGACAACCAATCAGAAGAAGGGGCGGGGCTAATTAAGGCCAACGAAGCTTGAGGACTCATTACAGAGTCCCATGACACCACCCACGACTCTCTATGTCAAACCATTCAAAAGTTATGGCAGAGAAAAGTATTCTAGGGGGCGCTGTTGAGCCGTTAGGCCACGCCCATTAATGCAAGCCATGAAATATCAAATTTATCACCAGGCCTGGCTTGCATACAAAATTTGGTGACTTTTGGAGAACTTTCAAATATGGACCAATCAGATGAAGGGGGGGCGCGCCTTTTGGCGTCTAGCGTCGCCACGGTAACACTTTTGAAAGAGAAAAGTAATGCGTGGTGTCGCAGGATGTAGACGCACATTTTGATGTATAACACACCTGGGTGCACGTTACGGTTCGGGCTGAATTAACTGCCGAAGGAATGGCATAAATTTCGCCAAAATGACACAATTTACTCAAAATGGCCGACATCCTGTTCGGTTTCGGCCATGGCTCGAAGAGACTTTTCTTTAAGTTGTGCCATGATACAGGTGAGTACCGATTTTCGTGCATGTACGTCAAACCGTATTGTGGGGCTTGAGGCACAAAGTTTTCCGGGGGGCGCTGTTGAGCCATTTTGCCACGCCCATTAATGCAAACCATTAAATATCAAATTTATCGCCAGGCCTGGCTGGCATGCCAAATTTGGTGCCTTTTGGGGAACTATCAAATATGGACCAATCAGATGACGGGGGGGTGCGCTTGTTGGCGTCTAGCGTCGCCACGGTAACACTTTTGAAAGAGAAAAGTAATGCGTGTAGTCGCAGGATGGAGACGCACATTTTGATGTATAACACATCTGGGTTCACGATACGGTTCGGGCTGAATTAACTCTCGAAGGAATGGCATATATTGCTCCAAAATTACGCAATTAATTCAGAATGTTCAAAATGGCCGACTTCCTGTTCGGTTTCGGCCATGGCGCCAAGAGACTTTTCTTTTAGTTCCGACAAGATACAGGTGTGTACCGATTTTCGTTCATGTACGTCAAACCGTATTATGGGGCTTGAGGCACAAAGTTTTTTCCGTCGAACCAATCAGATGAAGGGTGGGCGCGCTTTTTGGCATCTAGCGCCGCCACGGTAACGCTTTTGAAAGAGAAAAGTAATGCGTGTTGTCGCAGGATGGAGACGCACATTTTGATGTATAACACACTTGGGGGCACGTTACGGTTCGGGCTGAATTAACTTTCGAAGGAATGGCATAAATTTCACCAAAATGACACGACTAATTCAAAATGGCCGACTTCCTGTTCGGTTTCGGGCATGACGCCAAGAGACTTTTCTTTCAGTTGCGCCATGATACAGGTGTGTACCGATTTTCATGCATGTACGTCAAACCGTATCGTGGGGCTTGAGGCACAAAGTTTTCAAGGGGGCGCTGTTGAGCCATTTTACCACGCCCATTATTGCAAACCATGAAATATCAAATTTATCGTCAGGCCTGCCTTGCATGCCAAATTTGGTGCCTTTTGGGGAACTATCAAATATGGACCAATCAGATGAAGGGGGGGTGCGCTTGTTGGCATCTAGCGTCGCTACGGTAACACTTTTGAAAGAGAAAAGTAATGCGCGTAGTCGCAGGATGGAGACGCACATTTTGATGTATAACACACCTGGGTGCATGTTACGGTTCGGGCCGTATTAATTCTCGAAGGAATGGCTCATATTGCTCCAAAATTACGCGATTAATTCAGAATGTTCAAAATGGCCGACTTCCTGTTCGGTTTCGGCCATGGCGCCTAGAGACTTTTCTTTAAGTTGCGACATGATACAGGTGTGTACCGATTTTCGTTCATGTACGTCAAACCGTATTATCGGGCTTGAGGCGCAAAGTTTTTTCTGTCTGAACCAACCAGATGACGGGTGGGCGCGCTTTTTGGCGTCTAGCATCGCCACGGTAACGCTTTTGAAAGAGAAAAGTAATGCGCACAGTCGCAGGATGGAGACGCACGTTTTGATGTATAACACACCTGGGTGCACATTACGGTTCGGGCCGTATTAACTGCCGAAGGAATGGCATAAATTGCGTCAAAGTGACACGATTAATTCAAAATGGCTGACTTCCTGTTCGGTTTCGGCCATGTCGCCAAGAGACATTTCTTTAAGTTGTGTACTGATACAGGTGTGTAGCGATTTTTGTGCATGTACGTCAAACCGTATTGTGGGGCTTGAGGCACAAAGTTTTCCGGGGGGCGCTGTTGAGCCATTTTGCCACGCCCATTAATGTAAACCATTAAATATCAAATTTTTCGCCAGGCCTGACTTGCATGCAAAATTTGGTGACTTTTTGGGCACGTTTAGGGGGGCAAAAAGGCCCTCCTTTCGTCAGAAGAAAAAAGAAAGAAAAATTCCTACAGATACAATAGGGCCTTCGCACTGAAGGTGCTCGGGCCCTAATAAAAATTCCTACAGATACAATAGGGCCTTCGCACTGAAGGTGCTCGGGCCCTAATAATAATAATAATTAAAGCTGCAAGCAGCGATGAACGGGCCCTCGCATTCACGGCCACCGCCCCCCATAAGCATATAAGAAATGACACCACCCACGACTTCCTATGTCAAACCATTCAAAAGTTACAGCAGAAAATCGGGACAACCAATCAGAAGAAGGGTGGGGCTAATTAAGGCCAACGAAGCTTAAGAACTCATTACAGAGTCCCATGACACCACCCACGACTCTTTCCCACATGATACAGGTGTGTACCGATTTTCGTTTATGTACGTCAAACCGTATTATGGGGCTTGAGGCACAACGTTTTTTCTGTCTGAACCAATCAGATGAAGGGGGGGCGCGCTTTTTGGCGTCTAGCGTCGCCACGGTAACGCTTTTGAAAGAGAAAAGTAATGCGTGGTGTCGGAGGATGGAGACGCACATTTTGATGTATAACACACCTGGGGGCACGTTACGGTTCGGGCCGTATTAACTGCCGAAGGAAGGCATAAATTTCGCCAAAATGACACGATTAATTAAAAATGGCCGACTTCCTGTTCGGTTTCCCGACATGACGCCCAGAGACTTTTCTTTAAGTTGTCCCATGATACAGGTGTGTACCGATTTTCGTGCATGTACGACAAACCGCATTGTGGGGCTTGAGGCACAAAGTTTTCAAGGGGGCGCTGTTGAGCTATTTTGCCACGCCCATTAATGCAAACCATTAAATATCAAATTTTTCGCCAGGCCTGACTTGCATGTGTAACCCTTTTACCACCGGCTCGTGTATTAAAACCCACTTTATGCTGGAAAATTAAGCTTTAACTCTTGTCAGACACTTTATGGTAAAAGTCACATCTCAAATTCTAAATATCAGTCTAGGATACTGTATGATTCTTGCTTCTAAATTACCCTTTAGAGGCTATGAGAAATTACACTAGGCCTTTAAACTCTTATGCAGTACTCTGATAATAAACACAAAACAATTAAAACCAACACAAGATCTCAGTTTTCGAAAATGTATTAACAAGAAACACACATCCAACCAAATTTTTCTCAATAGAAATACAATAGAGAAGTAAAACCCAAATAGTACCCCGGGGTATGGTTTTCTTACTTTAGTTCAAACGTCTAAGTTTGATTTGAGTGCAATCTTTTTTAAACTCTCGTTGGCGCGCTTTAGTTGGAGCTCATGAAAATGGTACCTCCATGTGTAGATGAAACAGCAAGACCAAACCGCATCTGATAGATCCCTCGCTCGTCTGGCAGCCTCCGTCTCCGACCACAGCAGCACTCCAGCTTCCCCGGCAGCCAGGACGCGTCCTCCGTCACCCTCGTCGCGGCAGCCTCCGTCTCCGACCACAGCCACGCAGCACTCCGTTTCCCGCAGCAGCAGCGAACTCCGTTCCTGCAGCAGCAGCGAACTCCGTTCCCGCAGCAGCAGCGAACTCCCGTCTCCCGCAGCAGCAGCGTTCTTCCCCAGCGAGGACGGCAGGTGTTCACCCGGCTCCGACCAGCCAACAGAACGTTGTCACCAAACTCAAGCGACCGATGTGAATCCGACCCACAAACTCTGAGCTGGCAGCTCAGCTACAGTTCGCAGTCTTATTCACGGATAACACTGACGGCGCACGCAGTCCCAGACTCTCCGCCATTTACACGTTGCTGCTCTCCTTTTTTCTTTCTCCCGTTCCTCTCCGGAAGTGTAAAAAACCCAAAATGTCATGAACTCACGCATGTAACAGAATTACTTTTAACATATTTTTAAACATTCACACCCCATGAAATGATGTTTTTTCGTTTTGTTTTAAGTCAATAATTTTTAAACATAAATTATTATACACTTAAACATCTTATCTGTATGAAATAACCATTCATATAAATTAAATACCACTGATATTTATCAGAGTATTACACATGCAAAATTTGGTGACTTTTTGGGCACGTTTAGGGGGGCAAAAAGGCCTTCCTTTTGTCAGAACAATAAGAAGAAGAAGAAGAAGAAGAAGAAGAATTCCTACAGATACAATAGGGCCTTCGCACTGCAAGTGCTCGGGCCCTAATAAAAATTCCTGCAAATACAATAGGGCCTTCGCACTGCAAGTGCTCGGGCCCTAATAATAATAATAATAAAAATTCCTGCAAATACAATAGGGCCTTCGCACTGAAGGTGCTCGGGCCCTAATAATAATAAAAATTCCTGCAAATACAATAGGGCCTTCGCACTGAAGGTGCTCGGGCCCTAATAATAATAACGCGAAGAATTCCTACAGATACAATAGGGCCTTCGCACTGAAGGTGCTCGGGCCCTAATAATAATAATAAAAATTAAAGCTGCAAGCAGCGATGAACGGGCCCTCGCACTCACGTCCACCGCCCCCCATAAGCATATCAGAAATGACACCACCCACGACTCTCTATGTCAAACCATTCAAAAGTAATAGCAGAAAAAAGGAACAACCAATCAGAAGAAGGGGCAGGGCTAATTCAGGCCAATGAAGGTCAAGGACTCCATACAGAGTCTGATGACACCACCCACGACTCTCTATGTCAAACCATTCCAAAGTTATGGCAGAAAATCGGGAAAATCAATCAGAAGAAGGGGCGGGAATAATTCAGGCCAATGAAGCTCAAGGACTCAATACCGATTCAGGTGACATCACCCACGACTCTCTATGTCAAAACATTCAAAATTTATAGCAGGAAATATGGACAACCAATCAGAAGAAGGGGCGGAGCTAATTTTCACCAATTATGGTCAAGGACTCAATATCGAGTCCCATGACACCACCCACGACTCTCTATGTCAAACCATTCCAAAGTTATGGCAGATAAAAGTATTCTAGGGGGCGCTGTTGAGCCGTTAGGCCACGCCCATTAATGCAAACCATGAAATATCAAATGTATCGCCAGGCCTGGCTTCCATGCAAAATTTGGTGACTATCAAATATGGACCAATCAGATGAAGGGGGGGCGCGCCTTTTGGAGTCTAGCGTCGCCACGGTAACGCTTTTGAAAGAGAAAAGTAATGCGCGTAGTCGCAGGACGGAGATGCACATTTTGATGTATAACACACCTGGCTGCACATTACGATTCGGGCCGTATTAATTGCCGAAGGAATGGCATAAATTGCGCCAAAATTACACAATTAATTCAAAATGGCCGACTTCCTGTTCGGCTTCGGCCATGGCTCCAAGAGACTTTTGTTTAAGTTGCGCCATGATACAGGTGTGTAGCGATTTTCATGCATGTATGTCAAACCGTATTGTGGGGCTTGAGGTACAAAAATTTTCTATGGGGGCGCTGTTGAGCCATTTTGCCACGCCCATTAATGCAAACCATTAAATATCAAATTTTTCACCAGGCCTGACTTGGGTGCAAAATTTGGTGACTTTTGGGGAACTATCAAATATGGACCAATCAGATGAAGGGGGGGTGCGCTTGTTGGCTTCTAGCATCGCCACGGTAACACTTTTGAAAGAGAAAAGTAATGCGTGTAGTCGCAGGATGGAGTCGCAAATTTTGATGTATAACACATCTGGGTTCACAATACGGTTCGGGCTGAATTAACTCTCGAAGGAATGGCATATATTGCTCCAAAATTACGCAATTAATTCAGAATGTTCAAAATGGCCGACTTCCTGTTCTGTTTCGGCCATGGCGCCAAGAGACTTTTCTTTTAGTTGCGACATGATACAGGAGTGTACCAATTTTCGTTCATGTACGTCAAACTGTATTATGGGGCTTGAGGCGCAAAGTTTTTTCTGTCTGAACCAACCAGATGAAGGGTGGGCGCGCTTTTTGGCGTCTAGCGTCGCCACGGTAACGCTTTTGAAAGAGAAAAGTAATGCGTGTGGTTGCAGGAGGGAGACGCACATTTTGATGTATAATACACCTGGGTGCACGTTTAGGTTCGGGCTGAATTAACTGCCGAAGGAATGGCATAAATTGCGCCAAAGTGACACGATTAATTCAAAATGGCCGACTTCCTGTTCGGTTTCGGGCAAGACGGCAAGAGACTTTTCTTTAAGTTGTCCCATGATACAGGAGTGTACCGATTTTCGTGCATGTACGTCAAACCGTATCGTGGGGCTTGAGGCACAAAGTTTTCAAGGGGGCGCTGATGAGCCATTTTACCACGCCCATTAATGCAAACCATTAAATATCAAATTTTTGGCCAGGCCTGACTTGGGTGCAAAATTTGGTGACTTTTCGGGCATGTTAAGGGGGGCAAAAAGGCCATCACTTTGTCAGAAGAAAAAAAAAATAATAATTAAAGCTGCAAGCAGCGATGAACGGGCCCTCGCACTCACGGCCACCGCCCCCCATAAGCATATCAGAAATGACACCACCCACGACTTCCTATGTCAAACCATTCAAAAGTTATAGCAGAAAAAAAGAACAACCAATCAGAAGAAGGGGCGGGGCTAATTAAGGCCAACGAAGCTCAAGGACTCCATAACGAATCTGATGACACCACCCACGACTCTCTATGTCAAACCATTCAAAAGTTATAGCAGAAAATCGGGACAACCAATCAGAAGAAGGGGCGGGGCAAATTAAGGCCAACGAAGCTCAAGGACTCCATACAGAGTCCCATGACACCACCCACAACTTCCTATGTCAAACCATTCAAAAGTTATGGCAGAGAAAAGTATTCTAGGGGGCGCTGTTGAGCCGTTAGGCCACGCCCATTAATGCAAACCATGAAATATCAAATTTATCGCCAAGTCTGTCTTGCATGTAAAATTTGGTGACTTTTGGAGAACTATCAAATATGGACCAATCAGATTTCAAAATTGCCGACTTCCTGTTGGGTTTCGGCCATGGCTCCAAGAGACTTTTCTTTAAGTTGTGCCATGATACAGGTGTGTAGCGATTTTCGTGCATGTACATCAAACCGTATTTTGGGGCTTGAGGCACAAAGTTTTCCGGGGGGCGCTGTTGAGCCATTTTGCCACGCCCATTAATGCAAACCATGACATATTAAATTTATCGCCAGGCCTGGCTTGCATGCCAAATTTGGTGCTTTTTGGGGAACTATCAAATATGGACCAATCAGATGAAGGGGGGGTGCGCTTGTTGGCGTCTAGCGTCGCCACGGTAACACTTTTGAAAGAGAAAAGTAATGCGTGTAGTCGCAGGATGGAGACGCACATTTTGATGTATAACACATCTGGGTTCACGATACGGTTCGGGCCGTATTAATTCTCGAAGGAATGGCATATATTGCTCCAAAATTACGCGATTAATTCAGAATGTTCAAAATGGCCGACTTCCTGTTCGGTTTCGGCCACAGCGCCAAGAGACTTTTCTTTAAGTTGCGACATGATACAGGTGTGTACCGATTTTCGTTCATGTACGTCAAACCGTATTATGGGGCTTGAGGCGCAAAGTTTTTTCTGTCTGAACCAATCAGATGAAGGGTGGGCACGCTTTTTGGCGTCTAGCGTCACCACGGTAACGCTTTTGAAAGAGAAAAGTAATCCGTGGTGTCGGAGGATGGCGACGCACATTTTGATGTATAACACACTTGGGGGCACGTTACGGTTCGGGCCGTATTAACTGCCGAAGGAAGGCATAAATTTCGCCAAAATGACACGATTAATTCAAAATGGCCGACTTCCTGTTCGGTTTCTCGACATGACGCCCAGAGACTTTTCTTTAGGTTACATCATGATACAGGCGTGTACCGATTTTCGTGCATGTACGTCAAACCGTATCGTGGGGCTTGAGGCACAAGGTTTTCAAGGGGGCGCTGTTGAGCCATTTTGCCACGCCCATTAATGCAAACCATTAAATATCAAATTTTTCGCCAGGCCTGGCTTGGGTGCAAAGTTTGGTGACTTTTTGGGCACGTTTAGGGGGGCAAAAAGGCCCTCCTTTCGTCAGAAAAATAATAATAATTAAAGCTGCAAGCAGCAATGAACTGGCCCTCGCATTCACGGCCACCGCCCCCCATAAGCATATCAGAAATGACACCACCCACGACTTCCTATGTCAAACCATTCAAAAGTTATAGCAGAAAAAAGGGACAACCAATCAGAAGAAGGGGCGGGGCTAATTCAGGCCAATGAAGGTCAAGGACTCCATACAGAATCTGATGACACCACCCACCATTCCAAAGTTATAGCAGAAAATCGGGACAACCAATCAGAAGAAGGGGCGGGGCTAATTAAGGCCAACGAAGCTTAAGAACTCATTACAGAGTCCCATGACACCACCCACGACTTCCTATGTCAAACCATTCAAAAGTTATAGCAGAAAAAAGGGACAACCAATCAGAAGAAGGGGCGGGGCTAATTCAGGCCAATGAAGGTCAAGGACTCCATAAAGAATCTGATGACCCCACCCACGACTCTCTATGTCAAACCATTCAAAAGTTATAGCAGAAAATCGGGACAACCAATCAGAAGGGGCGGGGCTAATTAAGGCCAACGAAGCTTAAGAACTCAGTACAATGTCCCATGACACCACCCACGACTTCCTATGTCAAACCATTCAAAAGTTATAGCAGAAAAAAGGGACAACCAATCAGAAGAAGAGGCGGGGCTAATTCTGGCCAATGAAGGTCAAGGACTCCATAAAGAATCTGATGACACCACCCACGACTCTCTATGTCAAACCATTCCAATGTTATAGCAGAAAATCAGGACAACCAATCAGAAGAAGGGGCGGGGCTAATTAAGGCCAACAAAGCTTAAGGACTCATTACAGAGTCCCATGACACCACCCACAACTTCCTATGTCAAACCATTCAAAAGTTATGGCAGATAAAAGTATTCTAGGGGGCGCTGTTGAGCCGTTAGGCCACGCCCATTAATGCAAACCATGAAATATCAAATTTATCGCCAAGTCTGGCTTGCATGCAAAATTTGGTGACTTTTGGAGAACTATCAAATATGGACCAATCACATGAAGGGGGGGCGCGCCTTTTGGCATCTAGCGTCGCCACGGTAACACTTTTGAAAGAGAAAAGTAATGCGTGGTGTCGCAGGATGTAGATGCACATTTTGATGTATAACACACCTGGGTGCACGTTACGGTTCGGGCTGAATTAACTGCCGAAGGAATGGCATAAATTTCGCCAAAATGACACAATTTATTCAAAATGGCCGACATCCTGTTCGGTTTTGGCCATGGCTCCAAGAGACTTTTCTTTAAGTTGTGCCATGATACAGGTGTGTAGCGATTTTCGTGCATGTACGTCAAACCGTATTGTGGGGCTTGAGGCACAAAGTTTTCCGGGGGGCGCTGTTGAGCCATTTTGCCACGCCCATTAATGCAAACCATTAAATATCAAATTTATCGCCAGGCCTGGCTTGCATGCCAAATTTGGTGCCTTTTGGGGAACTATCAAATATGGACCAATCAGATGAAGGGGGGGTGCGCTTGTTGGCGTCTAGCGTCGCCACGGTAACACTTTTGAAAGAGAAAAGTAATGCGTGTAGTCGCAGGATGGAGACGCTCATTTTGATGTATAACACATCTGGGTTCACGATACGGTTCGGGCTGAATTAACTCTCGAAGGAATGGCATATATTGCTCCAAAATTACGCAATTAATTCAGAATGTTCAAAATGGCCGACTTCCTGTTAGGTTTCAACCATGGCGCCAAGAGACTTTTCTTTTAGTTGCGACATGATACAGGTGTGTACCGATTTTCGTTCATGTACGTCAAATCGTATTATGGGGCTTGAGGCACAAAGTTTTTTCTGTCGAACCAATCAGATGAAGGGTGGGCGCGCTTTTTGGCGTCTAGCGCCGCCACGGTAACGTTTTTGAAAGAGAAAAGTAATGCGTGTTGTCGCAGGATGGAGACGCACATTTTGATGTATAACACACTTGGGAGCACGTTACGGTTCGGGCTGAATTAACTTTCGAAGGAATGGCATAAATTTCGCCAAAATGACACGACTAATTCAAAATGGCCGACTTCCTGTTCGGTTTAGGGCATGACGCCAAGAGACTTTTCTTTCAGTTGTGCCATGATACAGGTGTGTACCGATTTTCGTGCATGTACGTCAAACCGTATCGTGGGGCTTGAGGCACAAAGTTTTCAAGGGGGCGCTGTTGAGCCATTTTGCCACGCCTATTAATGTAAACCATTAAATATCAAATTTTTCGCCAGGCCTGACTTGCATGCAAAATTTGGTGACTTTTTGGGCACGTTTAGGGGGGCAAAAAGGCCCTCCTTTCGTCAGAAGAAAAAAGAAAGAAAGAAAGAAAGAAAGAAAGAAAAAAAATTCCTACAGATACAATAGGGCCTTCGCACTGAAGGTGCTCGGGCCCTAATAATAAAAAAAATACAAATAATTCCTACAGATACAATAGGGCCTTCGCACTGAAGGTGCTCGGGCCCTAATAATAAAAATTCCTGCAAATACAATAGGGCCTTCGCACTGCAAGTGCTCGGGCCCTAAAAAATACAAATAATTCCTACAGATACAATAGGGCCTTCGCACTGAAGGTGCTCGGGCCCTAATAATAATAAGCAATGCCTATTATTTATCATGAAACCTCAATTCGGAAGTAATGGGCGTAGCTCGTACCCAGCACTTTTCAAACCTTACTCAGGTTTATGGTAAATGTCCCCAGCACTTCTGAAATCAAACTGACGCCCATGGATAAGGATCATCATCTAATTCTCGCTGACGCTGCGTCTGCAACGTCTCTCTCTTCACTGGTCATGTAAAGATGCACCGGGCTCGGACCGCCGCTGAGGAGCTGGTCCAGTTGTTATGCTAGTGTGCACTGCATTGTGGGTAATGTAGTGTGAAGTCGTCGTCTTGTCGAGTATTTTAAATTTGCGCGCCGCCCGCTGGTGAAATGAGAAGGATTAGTCTGTAATAATTGGACCTAAACAGTGAAGCTGAAACTCACATAATCTGAACAGTTCAAATTCCAGTTTATCTGCAGAATGAACAAGTTCACGTTCAAGTTCGTTATATGCAAATATGTTGCGTTCAGTTCAACGTTCTCACAGAAATAATAATTAAAGCTGCAAGCAGCGATGAACAGGCCCTCGGGCATGCAATTTTCACCAATAAAGGTCAAGGACTCAAAACTAAGTCTGATGACACCACCCATGGCCCATGACATGTCAAACCATTCAAAAAATATGGCAGAAAATAGGAATTATGAAATATCGACCAATCAGAAGAAGGGGTGAGGCTAATTTGCACCAATTATGGTCAATGACTCAAAACCATGTCTGATGACACCACCCACGAATCTTTATGTCAAACCATTCAAAGGTTATGGCAGAAAGTAGGAACTATCACATATCGACCAATCAGAAGAAGGAGCGGGGCTAATTCAGGCCAATGAAGTTCAAGAACTCAATACCGAGTCCGATGACACCACCCACAACTCTCTATGTCAAACCATTCAAAATTTATGGCAGAAAGTAGGACTTATCAAATATGGACCAATCAGATGAAGGGGGGGCGCGCTTTTTGGCGTCTATCGTCGCCACGGTAACGCTTTTGACTGAGAAAAGTAATGCATGTTGTTGCAGGATGGAGACGCACATTTTGATGTCCAACACACCTGGGTGCACGTTACGGTTCAGGCAAAGAAACGGCCGAAGAAGAAACAGCCACGCTCAAAGCCCTGTCTCCAAAGGTTTTTAAACGGGTACCGGGGATGGAGAGGAGTCTGACATCAGAAGACCTCAGGTTCCTGGATGGAGTGTATTGATGGAGGATGTCGGACAAGTATTGGAGGGCCAGTGAATGGAGGGATCTGTAGGTGAGAAGGAGAATTTTGTATTGTATGCAAAACTTAACCGGGAGCCAATGGAGGTGGATGAGGGTGGGGGCAGTATATATATAAACTTTATTACAGGCTCAAATGTCCCACAGGGTATAAAGACAACAACATACACTACATCAAATATAAAAACATGTATAAAAGGTAAGAGAAAAACAAAAACAAAGAAACACAGTCTCATGAGAGGCACTCCAGCCAGTGTCCTCTGATGGTGGATGTGAACCTTATTGCACTCAGCCCAGGGTCTGTCATTTGATTGATTAGGCAGTTCAATGAGCGGTCCAGTCTGCACATGAACTTGTATGTCAGGTTCCTTAACAGAGCCATGAAGGTGGTGAGACCCAGAGTCACAAAGAGCTGGCTGGCTCTGGTGCTCCTCGGCTTGTTTAGCAGTATGCGAAGACAGTCATTGTACGCTACTTGCAGTTTACGTAGGCTTTCTTTCTTGAACTTCACCCACAGTGGGGCTGTGTATAGAGGGGTGCAGTAGCTTCTAAACAGATTCACCTTGACATCCGGAGTGCAATGGTGGAATTTACGAACAAGCATATTTGCTTGAACGTAAAGCAGTCTCCTCTGTCTTGACATATCTTCGTCGTCCTCTAGGGTATCAGTAATAATATGCCCAAGATATTTTGTATTTTTAGAGACACACATAGGCTGACCAGACAGGTAAAAAGAAGGAAACGTGAGTTCCAGATCACCCTTTGTTCTACAGATTAAGACCATGCTCTTCTTAGCATTAAAAGTAATATTAAAATCTATGCCGTAGTTGGAGCATATATTGAGCAGCTGTT
This sequence comes from Cololabis saira, assembly GCF_033807715.1. Taxonomy (NCBI): domain Eukaryota; kingdom Metazoa; phylum Chordata; class Actinopteri; order Beloniformes; family Belonidae; genus Cololabis; species Cololabis saira. The sequence continues at coordinate 566,511 of NC_084604.1, read as the reverse complement.
GGAGCCCACTACTACAGGGGGAAAGTATGGTGAGGTCATCAGCGTACATAAAATGATTTATCAACTTATCTCCAATCATACAACCTGTGCTGCAGCCACTCAGCTGCTTTGACAGGCCGTCCATATATAAATTAAAAAGGGCAGGTGATAAAATCCCCCCCTGTCTGACACCATTAGACACCCTGAAAGGGATAGATAAAGTGCTCCCCCACTTTACTTGCATTTTTTGGTTTGTATACCAATAGGCTAAAATACGAATTAAACAATTAGGTACGCCTCTAGACTTAAGCTTATTAAAAAGCTTAAAATGCTGAATTAAATCAAAAGCTCTAGAGGCATCAATGAACCCCACAAGCATAGTAGAGCCATGTCTTCTATATGTCTCCACTGCTTCTTTCAGAGCATAAATGCATAGGTCAGTGCTATGTTTAGGCTTGAAGCCAAACTGGTTGTCGGTCGTTGTTATATATACACTTAATCTGTCAAGAAGCAGTTTTTCGAAGATTTTTGACAGTATACTTGCAAGGGCTATTGGTCTATAGTTATTTATACTTCCAATTTTCCCAGTTTTGTCTTTTATTATAGGGACCAGAACTACGGACATCATGGAGTCTGGTAAAGTGCCATGTGTCAACATACCAGTAAAACAGAGAGACAGCCAGACTGCCAATCGGGGGCCAGCTAGCTTTAAATGCTCAGATGTAATATTATCCAGGCCACTGGCTTTTTTGTCAGCAAGTTGCCCGATGGCAGCAAGGACCTCGTGGCTATTAAAAACAATTCTTTCTTCCTCAATTTTGCCTACATGGTAGGGGTCAGATTTCACACTATTAAACAGAGCTTCATAATGCTGCCTCCAAAGGTCAGCGATGCCTACAGGATCTGTGACCCCCTCTACATTACATGGGAGAGCCGTTTTAGCCCTGTTAAGGGATTTTACCTCTTTCCAGAAATTGGTGATGTCGTTATTTAGCAGATTGTCAGCCATTGAACGGGCACTCAGAGCTTGCTCTTGCTTGCTTATGTACCGCAATGCATACTTATACTTTGCATTTGTTTTCTTTTTATGTTCAAGGACAGGTCCCTGTTTGGGCCTACCAGCCATTACCCAAGCCTTATGGGCCACGATTGCCTCTGCATGATGGCTAGACACCCATTTGTTCCACCCAGGCTTGATGTTCTTAGCTTTCCTTGGGCGGGTGAATAGAGACTGGCTAGCAGCCTGAAGGGCTCTCACTATATCGTTATACATAAAGGAAAGGCTTTCTCCATGAGTGGAGTCCTCACAGTTTACATCAGTACAACAAATGGCATTCATAGGCAGATTCATGTTACCCAATAATTCATTTGAATAGGAACGATATTTGAGTACATCATTATTAGATAGTTTACCCCAATTTATTTTAACCTCTGTGGCGCTTTCTTCATCCTTAGTGAGCGTCGGTACGTTTTCCACATTTAAAACCATCGCAATGGGGATGTGGTCAGATGTTGACAAGCCATAACAAATCATCATGCTGTCTATCGACGCATGAGCATCAACAGTGGATACCACATGATCAAGCCACGAAGTAGTATTCCATGCATCGCTAACATAAGTGAAACTCGTGCCCGGCAAGAATATTTTACTTGATATTACTAAGTTAGCATCTTTAGAGAACCTCTCCATATTTTTTGCAAATAACGATTTACTATCAGTCAGGTCTGCATTAAAATCTCCTAAGACATAGATGCATGACGAGTGATTATCCTCCACAAATGATTGTATAAAAGCAAGTCTGCTCACAAACTCATCAAGATGCTCATAGGATTCGTATGGTGTGTAGATATTTAAGATAATAAAACATTTGCCATTAATATTAAACTCGAGCCCAATGGCCCAGTCGACATTTAGGCGTAAAACCATAGGGTCATATTTAATGTTCCATAAGATTGCGACACCACCAGGTATCCTACCTCGGTGTATTCTCGTGCTAAGGTCCGTGGTGGACTCACCCGCTCCGTGGAAGTCTGGGTGTAGGGTGTTTAGTTTGTCCAGGTCTTGCTTGGCCATCCAAGACTCTTGAATACACAAGACGTCACAGTCATCCAGCAGTGTGTCCACCACCAGCCGCCTCGCTTTGTCAGCAGCCGTATGCCCTACTCGTAAGCCACGAGAATTGTAGGACACAACACGCATTATTCAGTGATGTTATTCCCATCGGGGCTGTTGGTTTCCCCACTGACCCTCGTCGTCACCTCCACGTTCGTGTGGTAAATCAAAGGTTTAATGCGGGCAAACGCTCCCACATCACAAGTACTGGAGTTGAGGGGGGATGAGGGGGAATGGCATCCCCCCCTGAAATAAAAAATCATCCCCCCAGTAAAACTGTCATCCCCCCTTTCTATCCCTTATGTCATGTCATCAATGAATGTGGTTTTACTGCTATTTCAACATTTAGTCATCACCAGAAATTAACACCAGAAAAATAACTTATTTGACAATTTTCACCTGGGACGGAGCGTACAAACTCATTATGCCATTTATAAAAGTTTTTGCGATACTGACCTTTTATTTATTTTTATTTTTTTCATTTGACTTTGGACGCTTGTTGCTAGGCAACAGATTATCGTAGAGACATCCTACAAATGTTCCCCGACTCGGCACGCTGTGGACTTCAACATATTCAAATTTCATGAAGCTGTGATTTAAGGAAATTTTATGTCAAAATCCGTGCCAAATGGCCCCATTTATTCGGATGGGTTTTTTTACCACGGTGAAAAAAAAGCCTATCCGTTAACGTAGCCTGAACCGCAACCTGCACCCATGCATGGCATACATCGTTAGATGCGTCTCCATGTTGCCTCGATGGGCATTACTTTTCTCAGTCAAAAGTGTCACCGTGGGGGGCGCTAGACCTCAAAAAGCGCACCCCATTATTAACTATTGGGAGCACAGGAATGAGTGCAATACAACCGTAAACTCCTCCAACTGACATAGAACCACCCCGAACACAACCACTACAGCCCCAAATCAAAGCAGCGAGAGGGGTCGAATGGGCGGTAAGGCATGCCCATATCAAAATTTCATGAAATTTTCTAGTATATTATATTATTTATAATCAGCACAAATTATCTGTCCCCATATGATAAAATCCACCATCCCCCTGATTTCTTTTTTACAACTCGAGTACTGGGTGGGGGTGATGTGAAATGAACGCGTTCATTTGAACTCGTTCATGAACAACACTGCTTTCATCACTTACTCATCTAGGTTCAGACCTACCTTTTTTTTCCTTCAGATTACCCGTTGCAGGGCTCAAAATAACCCGAGCCACGGCGAAGGCCCTCGGCGGCTCCGAGGGCTTGTCTGTCCCTCAGCGCCTCGCAAGAGTGAAACATTTAAGATGTTTTCACATTGCCGTTGTGAATAAAATATACGTTTCTGAGATTCGTAGATCATAGCTGGGTTGCATTATTAAGCACCAGAGCCAGCCCAAGGCATAAACGAACTAAGCGGCTGCTTACGGCCAAGTGACCACCAGGGGGCACCCATGAGTAAAAAAAATACAAAATAAAATTATTTTTTCATGTGTGAGTGATGATTCATAATTCAATTCAATTCAATTTTATTTGTATAGCGTCTAATACAACAAATTTTGTCTCTAGACGCTTTCCAAAGACCCAGAACATGAACATAAACCCCTGAGCAATTATTACATAAACAATAGCAGGTAAAAACTCCCCTAGTGGGAGAAAAGCCTTAAGCCAAACAGTGGCAAGAAAAACTCCCCTTTAGGAGGGAAGATATGGAGCCAAATCAAGGCCAAAAGTTTTGCTAATTTGAAGATAAAATTTGAGACTGAAAATTCTTTTTTAAAGTTTCAATTTTTTTTTTCAGTATCAGATCTTTTTTTCAGTTTCACAACTTTTTTTTCATTTACCAAACTTTTTTTTCAGTTTCGGACTTTTGGCCCCGATCTGGCGTAGGGGGCGTGGCTTCAACTGAGAAGGGCGTGGCATCAACTGAGAGGGGCGTGGCATCATGAGTGACAGCATAACAGAGAATGCGGGGGACCTTCCTCAGTCATGTTGCCTTCAGGAAACGTAGGTTGCAGAAGTTATCAGTAGAAGTATGATTCAACACTACACCATATTCACGTGATTGGCAGTGGAAAAAATTGATATTAGTTTCTTTTAGTAGGCCTACACTGTAGATGACACTCAGTATCACACTTAGTACTAGATCACTTTAAATATTAAGTGTAAATCAATCCCAGGCCGCTCTTGTAGCTAATTTTGCTTCATTTCAGATTAAAAACCATAGATGGTAAAAGCCTGCCAGGCTGACAGTAGGATGATGGAAACAACTCTGCTGCAACTGTGCAGCTATTTGACCTTTGACCTGTTGCTTCTCTGTGTGGCCAGTAGGGGCAGTTGTTGACTTTGATAAATATTACTTGAAAGATTTTTCTGCAAGTTTGTTAATTTTTTGTTGCTTCCATGGTCTTAATCACTGGTGATTACAATCTAACTACAACAAAAAGTTCTTACATCTAGTTTTACAAGTGTATTTGTAATGACAGGGAAGAACATGAAATCAGTTTATAGTGGGTGTGTGAATGATCAATAATCAGTATTATTGGCAGCAATAGAGGGCCCCAACATCAAATTTTGCTTAGAGCCCCATGGACGCTTGGGCCAGCCCTGATAAGCACACATCAGGAGTGTCACTTATGGCTCGTCAAAGCAGGAGGAGGGTGGCTCAACGTTGAGCCTGTTTTATTCACATGATTAAAAAAAATGGAAGTGCTTTCTTGGCCGGCTCTAACGGAGGTCACAGCAGTCATTGAACACCGTTTGATAGACTTGGACATCTGGACCAATGTCAAAGAGTGATATGCAAGTAAGGTGCTTTATTGTCCAGAGGTGAAAAGAGGGATTTCTGGCTGTTGTTCAGGCATTTAATTTCTGGGAGAAACGCAAGCATCTGTTGTCTGTTTCATCTTTAAAACTGGTAGAAATTTTTCTAAACACGAGGGCTGAAAACTCCATCAGCCTTTGAGATTTCAACTGAGATTTATTTCAGTAAAGTTCATAATTACTGTGACTGTGACTAAGAGGAGCAAAAGGAACCTGGCTTTGAAGTGAAAGGTGGGTTATACATTTAATTTTGTCTCTCTTTTTTCTTCACTTTGTGCTTCTGACAAAACTGATCTCAGCTCGTCCCCGTCTGTATCTTCTCTGGACTAATTGACTTTTATCAGCAGGACTTTTGCCTTTGATCTCCGACGGTTCACAGCAGACTCTCAATGTGAATCTCTGACAAAAGGGGGTGAGGCATATGGCAGCGCGGTAGGATTCTGGGTAATTTAGCCCCCTTCGCAACAGTTGCCCTGCATGTGAGTGGATCCTTGAGAGGAGCGGTGAGGACCGTGGGCTGATCCCAGGCTTGTGCTATTCTAACAACGCCGTCACTGATCGGCCCCGCAGCCGCTGGTGGGCTTGGACCCTGCAGCAAGAGACACTCATCACGATACTGAAGATTGATTTAAGATAAGGCAGTGATTCTTTTCAATTTGACTTTTATTCCTTTGCAGATAGTATGAACCCAAGATACATGATGTTTATTTTTCCTCATCAACATGTATTCATTTGTGAATACGCATTCATTTCCAGAAAAAGTTGCCACAGGGGCAATTAATACCAGTAAGGAGGGGAAACAACAGAAATTAAAGCTGCAAGCAGCAATGAACAGGCCCTCGCACTCATGGCCAACCCCCCTCGGGTCCCCCCCCACATTCCTAGGTCAATAATACTATAAAAAGTGCCTTTGCTGTTCACATAAAACTCAACTTATCATCCTAAGCATATCAGAAATGACACCATCCACGACTCTCTATGTCAAACCATTCAAAAGTTATGGCAGAAAAGAGGGACTATAAAATATCGACCAATCAGAAGAAGGGGCGGAGCCAATTTACACCAATGAAGGTTAAGGACTCTAAACCAAATCCAATGACACCACCCACAACTCTTTAAAAGGAACCCTGCGTATTAAGACTTGTAGTCCCTAATAAGCCACAATTGTTCTCTTATACTAAAATATGTTGTTAGAAACACATAAAATAATCTAATTGCTTTAAAAATCTACAATGTTTATCACATATTTTGACCTATGGGAGGCGCCATGTTTTACCTGCGCAATGCACTCTGGGGGCGATGACGTAAAACGGTGGCTCTGGGAAGATAAGCTATTGACGCTACTGTTTGTTTAACTGCGACCATCCGAACGATGCCACATTGCTGTGCGTTTGGGTGTAATTTTCAGTCAAAAGGCAACAAGGGGAGTGAGGTGAGTTGTCACTGCTTTCCTACTGACAAAAAGAGGAGAAAGCAGTGGGAAGATGCCTGCGGACGGACACAACTTCCAAAAGACCCCCGCTTGTGTTCTCGCCATTTTTCTCCTGATGCATTTGAGTCTTCTAGTCGGCCACAACTGATGAAAGAGCTCACCGGAGCGGCTGGGTGTAGACTACAACTTAAACCAAATGCTGTGCCGACAATTTTCCCTCATAAGGAATCTAAACGGCCTCGGGAAGCGAGTGAAAAGCGTGCTAAAAAGCGCCAAAGACAAGAGATGCTGGACGCTCTACAGTTCAAACAACCCGCTCCTGTTACGGTTACCGCTGCTGCAGGAAGATCATCGGATACAACCGTTATCACGGAGGAAGCTACTGCTGCTGCAGGAAGATCATCGGATACAACCGTTATCACGGAGGAAGCCGACAACCCATCTCTTCAGACAGTTCTGCGGTCCGTAAGTGTACAGTGTTCTCAAAATATGACCGATGCAGCAACTCAGACAGATGCAGACACGTCAGATGCAGCGGTACAGTGGCCAGCTGATGCGCACAAAGTTATTGCCAAGGACCACGCTTACACAGAAGAGTTGGATACACAAGAAGAGGACACCCAGTCCCTGGATCTGTTCCTTTCAGAGGATGAATTTAGCGAGGACACTCAGTCCCTGGATCTGTTCCCTTCAGATGATGAATTTAGTGAGGACCGTCAGCCACGGGACAAACAATCTGATCCTGAATACAATATAAGTTCATCTGAGCCCTCTCAAAGCACCCAGGAATCACATGCTTCAACTGACACTCATACAGAAAACAGAGTTTTTCTAGTTTGTGAGGAACAGTTAAAACAACTACTTCAGTATTGTTTAAAGTGTGGTTCCCTGATTGATCAGGAAGATGTGAAAGAACTGCAAAATGAAGGATCACAGTTGACACTAGAGCTCACATGTGCAAATGGCTGTAGTTATAGGTGGCAGTCCCAGCCTACTCTGAGTGGGATCAGGGGGGAAGGAAACCTGCTTTTGACAGCATCAGTTTTCTTCAGTGGCATCCATTTTGCTAAATTTGAACGTTTTTGTAAAAACATGAACCTCAAGACAATATCTGAAAACACATACACAAGACTGAGGAAGACTTTTGTGTTTCCTGTTATTGGAAAAACATGGGCAAAAGAGCAGAGTGCAGTATTAACCAGCATGAAATCACAAGAAGAAGAAGTTGTACTGTGTGGAGATGGCCGCTGCGACTCACCGGGCCATTCAGCCAAGTACTGCACGTACACTTTTTTAGATGTGCAGAGTCAAAAGGTTGTGGACTTCAAGGTAATAAGCTGCACCCAAGTTTCAAGCTCTAATACCATGGAAATAAGAGGCTTTAAGGAAGCTCTTACAAACATTGAAGAAAATGGAGTGAAGGTCTCAACAATCTCCACTGACAGGCATCCACAAATTGTGAAAGAAATGAGGGTCTCCAATCCAGAAAAATGCCATGAATTTGATCCCTGGCATGTGGTAAAGGGAGTGTCAAAAAAGCTGGGCGCTACAGCTAAAAGGAGGGAATGTGAAGGCCTGGCAGAGTGGATTCCATCCATTATAAATCATCTCTGGTGGAGTGCACAGACTTGTGGGGGTGATGCTGAGGTCTTGAAAGAAAAGTGGGTGTCAGTGATACACCATGTTACCAACAGACACGACTGGCCAGGGAACAGACACTACCACCGCTGTGCTCACGAGCCACTGGATGAGACCAGCCAGAGAAGCAAGCTTTGGTTACAGCCAGGATCTGAAGCCCACAAAGCACTTGTGAAGACTGTAAAAGACAAGCGGCTTTTGAAAGATCTGGGTCATCTGACAAAGTGCATCCACACAACATCACTAGAGGTATGTTCAAATACCGAAATGTTGCAAAAGGTTTCACCTTATAATATAATGTGGAAGTATTTTTAAGGCAGGATGTGACAAACTTTTTTATCTATTTTTGTTTATTCAAATTTGTTTCAGGTATACCACTCCATGTACCTCAAATACCTTCCAAAGAGAACACATTTCGGACATGATGTGATGATCCATGCTTCCATGCTTGCTGCTCTGGATCATAACAACAATACAAACAGGGAACAGGTGGGTGAACTATCAATATTTATCTCCTTTGTGTCACTGGATATCATGCAAAATACTGTACCTCATTACCTGATCACTTGAAACGTATTGCAAACTTGCAACTAAACTTGCAAACTAATAGATTATAAAGTGGTGGAATCGGACTGTAATTACATTACATTATAAATATATTTGTTCAAATTTAATCTGATGAGGACACATCAGATTAAAGCTGGACAAATACATTTATAATGTAATGCAGTTACAGTCCAATTCCACCACTTTATCATCATGAAACACGTGAGGCACTTTGCGCACAAAATATGTTCTCATGCAAAATCACCGTCGGATTCATGACAAGTGCGCACCGGCCAGCTTTGTTCTTACCACCGTTCATATGATAGTGAATCATAATCATTCTAAACTCGCTATCAATCATTAACATACTACCACGCCCCCATTTCCCCACATGGAAAGCTCCGTCGGAGCCTGGCAGCTGTGCAGAGAGCTGTCACTCAAAGCGAAGATGGTCGTGATGTTAATTGTTAAATGTTAATGCTCATATATATATATATATATATATATATATATATATATATATATATATATATATATATATATATATATATATTTAACCTTTTTCTATGTTTCTGTTTTTGAACAGGCTGTTTAGCAAGATGGGGAGAGCGTTGAACCAAAGTTCAAAATCTCATGGAGCAAAGTTCACAAGAGATTCAGAGCGAGACCAGTGGCTGTTCAGAAGGACTATGGATACATGAAAGCTATGGTGGCAGATGTTCTCTCCTCTGTGTCAGATTCAGACCAGGGCATGGACATGAGAGTGACTGAAACTCGTATCATGGCTCCAAAAGACAGACTCCCCAGATCACAGATCATTTTTCAAACACAGCAGTTCTCACGTTTCAGGTAGTTGCAGTGTTTCACATGAATGACCTAGATGTTTTGTGTGTTTAATGTTTGTTTTATTGCCGTTTTTATCGTTAATAGCTCATTGTTTAGCAATGTTTTGCCATTTAAAAAAAAAGTGGATACCCCTAAAATAAAGTTTGGGAAGCACTGCCCTTGAGGGTCCGAGGTCCATCCACCATAGTCTCACAAAATCCTGTGAGAAACACTGAGTTGCATCATTACAAACATATGATGTACACACCAGCATTTTTTACACCCACATTGCCTTTAATTTTAAATTCTAGTCAAGGGGTCTGTATTCAAGGACATATTTCAAACAGCATAAAACAGATCTACTGTTCTTTTTCGTTTTTTTGTGTAGGCTACATTTTCACATTAACATGTTTTTTTATTATACTTGACTTTGCTGAACCCTGCGTAAATGTAACAGAAAAAAATGTTTAAACAGTGCAAGAAATTAAAGTGCTCCTTATAAAATGCATTCAAATGTTTGGCTTCAACTGTTTAAAAGTTATTAAAATCTCTCCATGATTCATCTACTTCTGTATCATCAATATCTACATCTTCAAACCCTGTATAGATTCCACTTGGTTCAGGGTAGACATTTCTTATTTTTTTAACTGCACATGATGGAATCACCCTCCGGATTCTTCTCCCCAGTCTGCCATGCATCCACCATGTAAACTGACGATATGCGGCATATCTGTAACCTGCAACAAGAGCATTCATTTAAAAAATACTATTAAATTATGAAATAATTCTACAACACGTTTGCCTTAAACAGTAAAACTACTGAAACCTTCATACAAAGGGAACACTACAGGTAAAATGTATTTTAATTGTACAGTATAGCCTATTGTGTGCACAGGTAAACTAACACAACCCTCAGTCCTCCACTGTATTAAATTACAAACATGTTTAGGACAGTAAAGTTAAAAATTCAGATGAATATTTCAGTTACTTTTATGGATTTTCATCTGAGGACTTAAGTTACTGATTGCAGCTAATAAAAAATACTACTGATATTGTTAGGTTCCTAAATCATCACAACATTAATAACTTAGAAAAAGACACCAGAGACTGTTAGAAATTATTTTCAATGCCTTCTGCAGAAGGTTGGAGAGAAGTCTTGAGGAGCTTTTACGGCAACACGACCCTTCTCTTAGAGCTCGTCAAACCTCTCCCACTTGCTGCTTCTGCAGGACGCTATTTATTGGTAAACTGACAGGAAACTTGACCATATTAGGAACAGTGAATGTATAGATGGACAATGGACAAAAACAGGAAACAGATGGTCACACAGACATGGTATCAGATGATGGTTGAAAAGTCACACCTTATGACTTTTCAGTTAGTAAGTAACTTATCTCTGGTGTGCAGAGCAACAGACATCCTTTTAAGAAATACTCAAGGGGGTTTTGTTGTCATGAGATGGTCAACTAACCCTTACAGACAATGAGACGACTGTCAGTCGACCCCCCTGAGTCTCTCCAAGGAAGTGGCTGCCCTGTTATCTGTTTAGAGCATGTGATGGTCTTGGAACTGATGTGTCTAAAGACAATGGTTAATTTACCATCGAGGAAGTCAGCAGTTTTAACCTCCTGCGTGTGTCAAAGAATGTCACAAACACAGTCAGCTCTCTGATTTGACTTGATTCTGATTCTCATAAGAACAAACTTAATTCAGGCTTTTGATTAATCTGACATTTCCCTCCTGTTTGTTCTTATGAAACTTCACAGTAAACAAAATAAAACACTCCAGTGTCATCGTAAACATACAGGTAATGAAAACACAGAGAAGTACAAAGACAGTAATAGTCAGAATCGTAATCTCAGTCATTATGTCAGCATGACTCAGTAATGAAAAAGTTTCTTCCATTCCTCGGACTCCTCTCCTAGTTTGTTGTCACAAGTCAGTTTGGCTAGTCATATTCTTCAGGCCGTGGCAGGTGAGTAGGCATTAGATGATTTCTTCAGCGGGCAAAGGTTTTGGAACCGCCCGACGTCCTGCCTACTCAGGCCTGGAACGTTTCTCCGCTAGCTTTCACTGCAACTGGTGAACGCAGTAGATCGTTCAGCAGCCTTTACTGCTGTTGCTGTTCTCATCTGGGCAGCAAAAGGGCCTGTCCTGACAGAGTGATGATCTTTCACCACTCGACTCAGGATCTGGTCACCCATTTCAGCAGTTCCTGCTTAGGAGAGAGAGAGAGAGGAAGAAACAGCAGCCTAACAAGAAAACGATTCTCATGTACAGTTCGACTAATGGCCGGCATTCAGGCCATGGCTTTCCTGAGCCTTAACTTAACAGGCCATTAGTTCACTCCAAGTATGAAATCCATATGAACAATTTCAAATGGATAGGTCCTTTCGGGACACTGACCTCTTTTAGGCCTCATATTGCCTTGCATGTTGTATCTGCAACATGTCGGAAAGCTCTTACTAAAAAATTTTAAAGGGTATTTAGTATTTAATCCTCATGATGTATCATATGTACCCCTACTCCCTCCTGTTGAGCCATAGAAACTCCCTATGGCTCAACTTAGCCACCAGGGGGAACAACTTCCTTGGAAGCACTGGTCTGCTTCACAGCATTATTTTGCATGCCAACAGGGGTGGGGGTTTTGTTGTCATTAGACCCCCTCCTTGCTGACTTCTCCCTGGAAGAGTCAGGCTGCCAGAGTCAGGCTCCCCAGATAAGTGGCCCTCCCACTTCTTGACCTTCGCACCCTGGCAAGTCTGCAGGTCTGACCCTCTAGGGACAAGAGGTCTCTATGTCCTTCAGATCCCCCCTCCCATCACCAGATTAGAAGGGGCAAAACCCTGTTAAATTCTGTCTTCTACCTGAGTCAAGGACCACAGAATTTCTTATTTCAAAACTTTCTTATTTCAACCCAAATGGGTTATGGTTCCATTAAAGTAACACCACACAAAAACTGTCAGTGCAGCAACTTTCCTGCAACGTAAACAGTAGTCTTCAGTGAACTTATATATATATATATATATATATATATATATATATATATATATATATATATATATATATATATATATATATATATATATATTGTATATATAAACAATAATTCATTGTCACAAAACGTCGGACTGAAAGGAATCATTCTATCAAATAATGCCTTCTCAACTGTTGTTGAGCTATATTTTCCCAAATCAAAAAGAAATGTCTGAAAATTGTCATAAAATTGTCAGAAAATTGTCTCCAGATGAATCATATAGTCTTCAGGAGATTCCTAATCTTCTGTTTGCATGCTGCAACGCAAATGCATGCTCTTCTATGAAGACTCATAGAAGTCTTAAGAAAATTATGGGATAAATTCCCATGCGTAAACTACACAGACAAAAACCCACTAACATTAAACACACACTTCAGATCATCTATATGTGGGTTTGTGTTTCAGTGCAAGTGTGTAAATTACTTCTCCTCAAACTAAACTAACCAAACTCAATTGGTGCATTTCGAATTAACTCACAACCTAAATGGTAGCAACCAGTGTTGGGACCTAACGAGTATTTTCCCGTTACGTTAGTAACGAAATTAGTTTTCTCTCTAAATTCTAACGTAACGCATTACTTTTCCCATTTGGTAGTGGCGTTATCGTTATTATGAATTAAATTGGTCCGTTAGTTGCGTTAGTTCCGTTATTTTCGGTAGTTTCTTTACAATCCGATTCCTCCTCCTAGTCCTACCAAAACAAGCAGCAGCAAAAGAGCGTGGAAGTGAGCTCTGAGACTAACATGAATCTTACAGAGAAAGTGATGATGATTGGTTAACACACTGGGTAACTTCCGTGGGTAAGCCAATCAGAAACAGAGTTGGGCGGGCCTTTGCCTTTCAGGAAGCGGCTGCACACACAGCATGCACCCAAGCGCACACACCGCCCGCCACACATAAACAACACTAAACGAAGTCAAACTAATAACGGTGCATGATGACGGCGAGCGGCGAACAGACACCAAGCGTAGCTACAATGGAAGACAGCAGTGACAATGACATCGGGTGCTTTGCAGGATGGAAGTATAAACATTTTTTTGAATTCATTGAGATAAAGGACGGTAAAAACATTGTGGTGAAATGAGTGAGTGGGTAGAGTCATCATTCATGACTGAGTCACTATGATGTCAGAACAGGTCAGCACAGGAGCTGCAATCTGACAGTTTATTTTATTTTTTATTTTATTTTATTTTTTCATATAATTGTTACACTGTTAAAATAGTGGAGTTGTTAATTATTTGTTACATACCCAAATGAGAGCAGTTGCTGCTTACATATTTGTTACACTGAGAAAGGGAAATAAAAAGTATAGTTAAGTTAACACTATGCTGCTAATAATTAGTGTAGACATCTTATTTCATATTGCACAGCACTACTGTGACTGTCTAACTACACTGTTTGTTTTGAAGGCCAAGTTGAGACTACAATAAATATTCCTGTCAAGATTTCTAAACATATCTCTTGTGTTTTATTGTTCCACTACATAAAAAAAAAAAAATTGTATATAAAGTAAAGTAACTTAGTTACTAGTTACTTTTATAATTGAGCAACTAGTAAAGTAACTAATTACATTTTCTCAGCACTAACTATAACTATAACTAGTTACTTTTTAAAAGTAACTTCCCCAACACTGGTAGCAACACTGATCACAAATGTACACATTTTCAGTGTGAATAGGCTAGTATGCACTCAGAGTTTTTCTTTTCTAAAAAGATTGTACAACGGGTTTGTTTCTCCTCCATACAATCCGAGTCAAATACAGTATTACAAAAGTAATCTGCAAATTAAATGATGAATTAACCCAATTTAAAACTTCTATGGTTCTATGCCCTCATTCAGGGCTTAGAATGATAGAACAAACTATATTTCTCCAATTCTCTATGTTTTTTCCAAGACGAGAGCTTCACCTCTGAAAACCCCTTTTTTTTCCACCGAACAAAAAAGTTCTCTCTGACACAGATCTTGCAGCCGCTCGTAAAGCGCTGCACCCACTTCTGGAGCACGCTTTCACACACACACACACACACAGATAGTCACACACAGACACAGAGCTGCAGCAATTTGTATCATTTTAACAAAAACTTCAACAGAAAAGCTCATACGAATTTAAACTTTTTACCTCTTAAAATATTATCTTATAATATCCAAATATATTCTAACATGTTTCACCTATTCAACCCCTAACTAATATTATATCAAATTAGTCTCTATATTTAAAGCCTTACTGGCTTTTGTGCTACAGGCAGACCCAAACAGCCCCTCCTCTCTCTATTGGAGGAACAGGCTGCATCTCCAAGCACCATAAAATCTGCTCAAGCAGATCACGATCTGAATGAGGACTTTTACGTATCTCACCTTTTCTGTCTTTATTCAATTTCCCATTTTAATGCACAACTATGTCAATAGAATCATATTTCTCTTTCTCTTAAAATGACAGAAACTTTCAGCTGTTTACGTGTCATTAATACACACACACAGACAGTGTCTCTCACATATACACACACACAGAGACACACAGAGAGCTGCAGCTTGACACACACACAGAGAGTCACACACAGACACAGACTTGGATCATGCTGCAGCCTGCAGTAGCCCCCACTTCTCCCAAAATCCATCCTCTCCTCACAGGTTCGCTATTTTCTTGTCTTTTCTTCTAGTCTTAAATTAGTCCATTTACTTCTTTTCGTATATTATTTCCCAAGATTTTACCTAAAGTTTTTAGGGACGTCTCCCATACCAGCTAAGCATCTTTTAGAGATTATATTAGGCATAAGTTTCAGCTTAACCACGCCTCTGCTATTTTTCGCCAGCTATTTTTTTTCTTTTTTAAGTTTCTCTCAGAACACAAGTTTCCTTTTTCAACAGTTTAGTTTTAGCCTGATCTTTTAGTGAACAATTTAAAATCTTCCCCTCAATTTTGGAAGCCCCACATTGAACAGACAGTTTCCTGTCATAAACATCAGACAAACATTAGACAAACATAAAACACAACCATTAAAAATCATTCCATTAGAAACCCCTTCTCGTAATTCTGTACTTTTAAAGTCCCAGACTTCAAAAGCCGGTCCCCGACCGAGTTAGATGTTGGTCTTACGCACTGCTCTTAGGCTAGTATTTTTAGAGGCCCCTATGCCTTCATAAAAATCGGGTCCCCGACCCGCCGCCAAACACCGTTTTCGCTAACCTCTTGTTAGTATACACAGAAATTTCACTCGTATTTTACACAAAAATACTTCAATACCCCAGGTATTTAAGTAAGAGGAGGTTTCTCACCAGTCTCCTAGTGCCTTCCCCTTGGCTCGGGAATCTCGTCGTCTGGACTCCTTGGAACAGCGCAGATCAATCTGGGCCCGTTCCCTAAAGTCGGAAACGCTGTCGACAGATTTTAGATGGCCTCCTTTGATCGTACGCCGTTCCAATCGTCAGAGCTTGAGATCACGGGTTCTCGGCACCAAAATGTTAGGTTCCTAAATCATCACAACATTAATAACTTAGAAAAAGACACCAGAGACTGTTAGAAATGATTTTCAATGCCTTCTGCAGAAGGTTGGAGAGAAGTCTTAAGGAGCTTTTAGGGCAACACGACCCTTCTCTTAGAGCTCGTCAAACCTCTCCCACTTGCTGCTTCTGCAGGACGCTATTTATTGGTAAACTGACAGGAAACTTGACCATATTTGGAACAGTGAATGTATAGATGGACAATGGACAAAAACAGGAAACAGATGGTCACACAGACATGGTATCAGATGATGGTTGAAAAGTCACACCTTATGACTTTTCAGTTAGTAAGTAACTTATCTCTGGTGTGCAGAGCAACAGACATCCTTTTAAGAAATACTCAAGGGGGTTTTGTTGTCATGAGATGGTCAACTAACCCTTACAGACAATGAGACGACTGTCAGTCGACCCCCCCTGAGTCTCTCCAAGGAAGTGGCTGCCCTGTTATCTGTTTAGAGCATGTGATGGGGGTCTTGGAACTGATGTGTCTAAAACCAATGGTTAATTTACCAACGAGGAAGTCAGCAGTTTTAACCTCCTGCGTGTGTCAAAGAATGTCACAAACACAGTCAGCTCTCTGATTTGACTTGATTCTGATTCTCATAAGAACAAACTTAATTCAGACTTTTGATTAATCTGACAGATATAGAAAAATAACATGGTCCTCCTATAGATATTCAATCAAATGTGTAGGTGCCAGCTAATATTTGTAGTCTTTAGTTCAATTCAATTCAATTCAATTTTATTTATATAGCGTCTAATACAACAGAGTTGTCTCTAGACGCTTTACAGAGACCCATACCCAGAACATGACCCCCGAGCAGTTATTACATAAACAATGGCAGGTAAAAACTCCCCTAGTGGGAGAAAAACCTTAAGCCAAACAGTGGCAAGGAAAAACTCCCCTTTAGGAGGGAAGAAACCTTGAGCAGGACCAGGCTCATCAGGGGGGACCCTCCTGCCGAGGGCCAGACTGGTGGGTCAGGGACGGCAACAGCACAGCAGGCAGGTGGAAGCAGCAACGGGATGACCGGGGGTGGGGACCGCAGGCCAGCACACAGCTCCCGAAGCTCCGGCCCAATCAGCAAGTCCCAGGTTGGGGTGCAGGGTCAGGAAAAGACTTGTGCTCCGTAATGCAAGCTACAAGCCACCCATGGCCACCTGCAGGACAAAAGAGAGAAAAGGGAGGAGAAGGGGGGGGCAGCAACGGGATGACCAGGGGTGGGGACCGCAGGCCAGCACGCAGCTCCCGAAGCTCCGGCCCAATCAGCAAGTCCCAGGTTGGGGTGCAGGGTCGGGGAAAGACTTGTGCTCCGTAATGCAAGCTACAAGCCACCCACGACCACCTGCAGGTTCCGGTGTCCGGCAAAGGATGCTGCAACATGGACAAAAGAGAGAAAAGGGAGGAGAAGGGGGGGGCCAGCACAAGAAACCACAGGAGCGACTCTGACACACTAAAGTTTACACTACCTAGAGATTTACCAACACCAGCTAGAGGTTTACTAAACACTAACTATAGGCTTTACTAAACAGAAATGTTTTAAGTTTAGTTTTAAAGGTGGAGGTGGTGTCAGCCCCCTTAACCCAGATTGGAAGTTGGTTCCATAGTAGTGGCGCCTGATAGCAGAACGCCCGCCCTCCAAATCTACATTTAGATACTCTAGGAACTACAAGTAAACCTGCACTCTGAGAACGGAGAGCTCTGACAGGAACATAAGGCACTATCAGGTCTTGCAAATAATGCGGAGCTAAGCCGTTTTGGGCTTTATACGCAAGTAATAAAATTTTAAATTGGATTCTGAATTTTACGGGTAACCAATGGAGCGACGCTAATACTGGAGAGACGTGGTCTCTCCTGCTAATTCCTGTCAGTACTCGTGCTGCTGCATTTTGGATCAGCTGGAGCCTATTCAGCAAATTACTTGGACATCCTGCTAACAACACATTACAGTAATCTAGTCTAGAAGATACAAACGCATGAACTAGTTTTTCTGCATCACTCTGTGAGAGGATTTTCCTAATCTTTGCAATATTACGGAGATGGAAAAAGGCTATTTTACAAACCTGATTGACATATGGTTTAAACGACAAATCCTGATCGAAAATAACACCAAGATTTCTCACAGTTGCACTGGAAGCCATCGCAACACCATCTAATCCCTTCCTAAGATGCTCTGGACCAAGAATGATAACCTCTGTTTTATCTGAATTTAGAAGCAGGAAATTTCTGGACATCCAGTCCTTGATGTCCCTAAGACATGCCTGAAGTTTAACTAACGGTTCTGTTTCATCCGGCTTCATAGACAAATAGAGCTGCGTATCATCAGCATAACAATGAAAGTGTATGCCGTGATTCTGGATTATACTTCCCAACGGCTGCATGTATAAACTGAACAAGATTGGCCCTAGCACTGAACCCTGCGGAACACCATAACAGACCCTTGACTGTTCTGAAGAAACCTCATGTACATGAACAAACTGGAACCTGTCAGATAGGTATGATTTAAACCAACATAGAGCTGTCCCTTTAATCCCAACAACATGCTCTAACCTGTGCAGTAAAATGCCATGATCTATAGTGTCAAAAGCAGCACTGAGGTCCAGTAGAACCAGTATGGACACTAATCCCTTATCTGAGGCCATAAGGAGGTCATTCGTGACTCGAACAAGTGCTGTCTCTGTGCTATGATGCATTCTGAACCCTGACTGAAAGACTTCAAACAGATCATTTCTATACAAATAGTCACATAACTGGCTTGAAACTGCCTTTTCCAGAATTTTAGACACAAATGGAAGGTTGGAAATTGGTCTATAATTAGCTAAGGTGTCTGGGTCAAGAGAAGGTTTTTTAAGTAAAGGTTTAATTACTGCGACTTTGAAAACCTGTGGTACATATCCTAAACTTAGGGATAAGTTAATTTGGTCCAGTATTGTCGTACCAATAAGAGAAAAAATATGTTTGAATAGACGAGTCGGGATGGGGTCTAACATACATGTGGTTGACTTAGCTCTATTAACGAGTGAAGTCAGCTCAGGGAGGTCTATAGGATCAAAACAGTCTAGAGACAAGTCAGAGCCTAGGGAAGTCGCTAAAGCTGAAGAAACACCTACAACCGGCTGGTTGATTTCTTCTCTAATTCTCGCGATTTTACTGTTGAAGAAGCCCATAAAGTCCTCACTACTGAGAGCTGCAGGAATGCACGGCTCAACAGAGTTGTGACTCTTTGTCAGCCTGGCTACAGTGCTGAACAGAAAACGTGGGTTACTTTTGTTATCCTCTATCAACGTTGAATAATAAGCTGTTCTGGCTTTGCGAATGGCTTTTTTATATACTATTAAAATATCTTTCCATTCACGATAAGAGTCTACAGACCTACAAGAGTACCACTTCCTTTCCATTTTACGCACGTTTTGTTTCAACATGCGGATATCTGAATTATACCAGGGAGTTAAGCTCCTGTGGCTAGAAACCCTCCTTTTCAAAGGAGCAACTTCATCTAAAGCTGAATGCAACAAATCAGCAGTGTTACTAGCAAGGAAATCAACATCTGCAGAGGTAGAACCCAGGTCACTGGCCTCGACTACATCACTATTTCGCACTGTCGTAAGATAAGCAATGGCCTCCCTAAATTTAACAATAACTTCATCAGACAAACATCTGCTAAAATAATACCTCCTATTTTGCACTTCAACATCAACAAAATTAAATTCAAACGTTATTAAGTAATGGTCGGATAAAAGGGAGTTTACAGGTGACACCAACAGACCATCAGTTTCAACACCGTAGGTGAGAACGAGATCGAGAGTATGATTAAAACAGTGCGTCGGTTTATCCACTTTTTGTGAGATACCCATTGATTCTAGAAGAGAATCGAAGGCTAATTTAAGATTATCGCTTTCAACATCCATATGAATGTTAAAATCACCCACTATGATGAATTTATCTGTGCTGATCAATAATCCAGAAAGGAAATCTGAAAATTCAGACAAAAACTCCAGATACGCACCAGCAGGGGGCCGGTACACTACCACTAACACAACTGGCTTCTCTGATTTCCGGCTCGGAAATTTCAGACCAAGCATGAGGCTTTCAAATGTATTATAGTTGCACTTGGGTTCAATTTTTGTTTGGAGACCGGAGTTATAAATTGCTGCGACTCCTCCGCCTCGGCCCGTGCTTCTAGGAATGTGATGATTAAAGTAGCCGGGCGGAGTTGATTCATTCAAACTAACATACTCTTCCTCCTGTAACCATGTTTCTGTTAAGCAGAAAATATCACTCCTGCTCTCTGTAATTATATCATTTACTAACAGAGACTTAGAGCTTAATGATCGTATATTTAGTAGTCCGCATCTAATTTTTCGGTCTGTAATTGGTACCAAATGTGCATTGGTTTTAATTTTTACAAGGTTATCTTGGTTAACGCCTCTATAACGCTGCACCTGGTGAACTTTTGGAGGGCGGGGAACTGCAACCACTTCTATTTTGCTAGGCACCTGGCCAGAGTCGCCAATATCATGTAATCCTACAGTTTTAGAGTTGCTAATTACATAATGCAATCCTACAGTTTTGTTGGCAGGCGTTGGTCCTTGAGAAGCAACAGATGTGTCGCTGAGCCCTTTAAGACTACCCTTCCTCCGAACCGTCACCCAGCTGCCCTGCCTGGCCAGCTGCCGGGGAGCTGCAGGGGAGCGGTTACGCTCAGCTGCTACGGGCCGGTCCGCAGAGGATTCTATCGGACTATGGTCTAGTTGGCCAAACCGGACCTCTAACTGACTAAGCCTCGCCTCCAGCCCTGTTAAACTACAGCTCTGCATCCTGGCCTGGACCCTGCATTGTCAGGGGGAGTGTCTAATAACATTGGCCAGATTTCTAGACATAAGAGCTGCACCATCCCGGGTGGGATGAATGCCGTCCCTTCTAATCAGACCGGGCTTTCCCCAGAATGTCTCCCAGTTGTCAATAAAGTCCACGTCGTTTTCTGAACACCACTGAGACAACCAGCGGCGGAGCGAGAGCATGCGACTAAACATGTCATCGCTGGCCAGATTGGGGAGGGGGCCAGAAAAACCTACAGAGTCCGACATGGTCTTGGCGAAGTTACACACCGAGACAATATTCATTCTGGTTACTTCCGACTGGCGAAGACGGGAGTCATTAGCTCCGACATTGATGATAATTTTACCATATTTACGAGTACATATTTAGTGTATGTCATATGAATTTATTCTGGGTCACATGGGGATGCGAGTCACATGATGGTGGTGGTGCGTCAGCACGAAGAAGTTATCAGCCATTCTTCACCTGCGTGCATTTTTATGAATGAACTGAGAGGGTGAGAGGGGAGGTCCTACTTTGGTGACCGCTTTGTAATAATGCTTCTCTTTATTGGCAATAAATACACAAACTAAACATCTAAGGGTGTTATTTGGTGTTATGTCATTCATTATAATCTGTTGGGCAGAAAAGATAAAAGGATAGAAATAGCCAGCAATCAAACTCAATGTAATACATGATACACTTTACTCACCACACCTTCAACTACTATGAAATTAATTTACTCTATACAATACAAAATATGAAAAAAGTAAAGATGTAAAGATGATCATGAGGTGATGTTTTGAGGCTACCTATTGGTGACCTGGTTCCGATTTGGTAGGGCAGCACTTTCCCGGTCGTGGAGGCTGACTAGGGCAGCCCATAAGACGTCTCGGTTCAGGCAAACTGGATCAAAGTAGTCGTGTGCAGTGATGCACGGGAGATCTGCAAAAATGATCAAAGTTGTGCGCATCTTATCAGTGCATTAAACTGTATATAATGCAGCGGCGCCGCCAGCCGGAATCCTGTACGCACTTTGCGTACAATTTTTTTGAAGGATTTATTTTTTGGTACGTGCTGGGTCCACCGTTTGATGACAGACAAGAGGCGACTGGCCCGGGAGTTTGACGAAACGGGAGGCGCAGACCGCTTCAAATAGGCAAGAACATCATTATTTAATTTAATGACTATTCTGATCATTTTGGTGGAGCCACATCTGGCTGGGGTTTTTATTGTAGCATCGGCTATCTGCTAGTTGAAACGTGTGGTCGGTTAGCCTATTTGAGTTTTATGGTGCTTTTATGATGTTTTTATAGTTCATGCTTTATGGCGCTGTACTTTTTTTTTTTTTACTTTTTTATAGGTGCGCCGTCACCTGTTTAGCTGTGTTTTCATCTGTTTCTGGGTGCGCCGTCACCTTTAATGTTTAGCTGTGTTTTCATCTGATTTTCTGATGCGTTGACACCGTAATGTTTATGTTTGCATCTGTGTGGAGGTGCATAATAATGTCACCATGTTTAGTGCGCCGTGCGCACGTTATCCAATTTGTCACTGCAAAGTTTTGTTTGAGGAAAAAAGATCTTTGAAATACTTATTGAACTCTGAATACCAACCTATCCTCTCCCTAATGGATAGTCTAATATTCAGGTCAAGTGAGACTCTGAAATTAGCCGTATAGAGCAGTGGACGGACTGTTTCTGTGCGTATAATTGAATCCTGGCGGGCGGCGCCACTGTCTTAATGATTTATAAAAGGGACAGACAAGCGATCTACCTTAGAGGAGAGCTGGCTCGTCATCCGCCGTCGTTTGGGGGCACCCCTCACTCTCTTCGCCGATCGCTTCAGAGAAGACCCCGGCTTGGATGAGGGGAGGCTGGCCGACGGCTCCGTCTGCTCAGGGCCAAGGCCCGACATGCAGAGGTCCTGGTCATCCGCAGGATCCAGGGCCATGCGGCCATGCGGCCATGCACCCTGGGCATGAACGCTCCATTACAGCAACCGGTGGGAGAGGGAGCGGACATGCTGCCGTCACCACGGATGTGCTGGCAGGAGAGAGGAGCGGACACGCTGCCGTCACCATGGATGTGCCGGTGGGATAGGGAGCGGACATGCTGCCGTCACCACGGATGTGCCGGTGGGAGAGGGGAGCGGACGAGCTGCCGTCAGCACGGATGTGTCAGTGGGAGAGGGGAGCGGAAACGCTGCCGTCACCACAGCGAGCACGCTGCCGTCACCACCAATATGCCGGCGGGAGAGAGGAGCGGCCACGCTACAGTCAACACGGGTGTGTCAGTGGGAGAGGGGAGCGGAAACGCTGCCGTCACCACGGCGAGCACGCTGCCGTCACCACCAATATGCCGGTGGGAGAGGGCAGCGGCCCCGCTGCCGTCAGCACGGATGTGCTGGCAGGAGAGAGGAGCGGACACGCTGCCGTCACCACGGATGTGCCGTTGGGAGAGGGGAGCGGACGCGCTGCCGTCACCACGTAGGTGTCGGTGGGAGAGGGGAGCGGAAAACGCTGCCATCACCACAGCGAGCACGCTGCCGTCACCACCAATATGCCGGCGAGAGAGGGGAGCAGCCACGCTACCGTCAGCACGGATGTGTCAGTGGGAGAGGGGAGCGGAAACACTGCCGTCACCACAGCGAGCACGCTGCCGTCACCGCCAATATGCCGGCGGGAGAGGGGAGCGGCCACGCTACCGTCAGCACGGAAGTGTCAGTGGGAGAGGGGAGCGGAAACGCTGCCGTCACCACAGCGGGCACGCTGCCGTCACCACCAATATACCGGTGGGAGAGGGGAGCGGCCACGCTGCCGTCACCACGGCTATAAAGAAAAGGCCAAGAAAGGTGTCTTTCCTCCAAAAAAAACCTAAAATAATCCTTTTCTGTTTTTTTTTTTTTTTTCAAAGAGAAAAAATAACTGCAAGGAAAAAATAATGTCACAACAACAAAGTGGGAGAGGGAGCGAAACGCTGCCGTCACCACGAATGTGCCAGTGGGAGAGGGGAGCGGACACGCTGCCGTCACCACGGCCGTAAGAAACACCAAAAAAGGTGTTTGTGTTGTTTTTTTCAAAAGAAATAAATAATCCTTTTCTGTCTTTTTTTTTCAAAAGAAAAAATAATCTGCAAGGAAAAAATAACATTGTCACATTAATAAAGTGGGAGAGGGAGCGAAACGCTGCCGTCACCACGAATGTGCCGGTGGGAGAGGGGAGCGGACACGCTGCCTTCACCACGGCTGTAAGAAAGACCAATAAAGGTGTTTGTGTTGTTTTTTTCAAAAGAAAAAAATTATCCTTTTGTGTCTTTTTCTTTTTTCAAAAGAAAAAATTATCTGCAAGGAAAAAATAATGTTGTCACATTAATAAAGTGGGAGAGGGAGCGAAACGCTGCCGTCACCACAAATGTGCCGGTGGGAGAGGGGAGCGGACACGCTGCCTTCACCACGGCTGTAAGAAAGACCAAAAAAGGTGTTTGTGTTGTTTTTTTCAAAAGAAAAAAATTCTCCTTTTGTGTCTTTTTTTTTTCAAAAGAAAAAATAATCTGCAAGGAAAAAATAATGTTGTCACATTAATAAAGTGGGAGAGGGAGCGAAATGCTGCCGTCACCACGAATGTGCCGGTGGGAGAGGGGAGCGGACATGCTGCCTTCACCACGGCTGTAACAAAGACCAAAAAAGGTGTTTGTGTTGTTTTTTTTTTCAAAAGAAAAAAATAATCCTTTTCTGTCTTTTTTTTTTTTTCCTTTTCTTTTCCTTTTTTTTCAAAGAAAAAATAATCTGCAAGGAAAAAATGTTGTCACACTGATAAAGTGGGAAAGGGAGCGAAACGCTGTCTCCCTGCACAGATTGTTCAGGTGTCAGGCGCAGCTGACAGTTTACCTTCTGCCAGCTGTGCTGGGGGGCGGGGCGGGGAGACGCCGCCGCAACCCGACATAATCAAATATTGCGTCGGCCACAGCTCCTCAGAGGACGAAAAAAATCGTTACTCCTACCTGAATGGCGCGAAGCTGCACCGGGCCGGCGGTTTAGGGAGGAAAGGAAGAAGCTTTAACCAAGCTTGTATTTCCATCCTGTACTTCAGACGCGCGGAGCGAGAAGAAAAAGGAGATGATGCTGACCCGGAAGTTATACCCCTTCCGGGGGTCATGCAGGGGTCACGGGTGACGTGACATTGTTGGTATTATACTCGACATGCGCATGCGCGAGGGGAGATATCCAGTGCTTACAGCACCGCCTGGCAGTCAGTAGGGACGAAATAGAACTCACGTCCTCGTCTGTGACGGCAGCTTGGATGCTAAAAAGTGCTCAGAGTATAGACTAGAGCAACACATGCTGCCTCAAAGACCATATCTTTGAAATGGACGCCCATGAATTTGAATGAAAAGACAATGTGAAACTACTTTCTGTACCGTATTTTGCTCACCACATTATAAGGCGCAATATCAATGAACGGCTCTATTTTCATACGTAAGGTTGTGGAGGAAAGAAATGGCAACAGTATCTGTCCTCCGACTCCCGACCCACACTGTCCAGCCAAAGGCTAAGACAACCGTTTCGACAGTTTCGACAAATAAAAGCATTTTGATCGTATTTCTAGCGAGAAATATACATTGAAATTTCATACAGAAATATTTGTTCAGTTGCTGCTGCTAAGTGCGCCGCTATGGACGAAACCAAGTGGCTTGTATGCTTTTTGAATTATTCTTTACAATATGTAGTTATATGAGCTCTTAAGATATTTGTGTTACAATATAGAACAAAATTAAACGGATTTTAGTGCCGAGGGGAATACACATTTATTCTTCTTTGAATTTCGGCACCCCCATGTTTTTGTAAGACAAGCCGGAAATTATTGCTCGCTCCAAAAAAGCATGTTTTAAAAAAATATATTACCGTATTTTCGCGACCATATGGCGCACTGTGTGGAAAGGCGCACCCTCAGTTTTGTGTGTCATTTTTGGTTTTAAAACACACATACGGCGCACCGACCCAAAAGGCGCCGTCTACGGAGACGAGCTGCACACACGCACGCTGCAGAACACACACGCGCTAAAAATACAGCGGAAGCAAAACTTAGTTTGATATTTTATTTCACTTTTCACATCAATCAAACCCTTCAAAGGTTCATATTCTGTTTCTGCATTAAAGAATTTAAAAAAACCACCGGGTTGCTGCACATAAACCTGTCTCAGCCACTGATCATCTCCTCATCCATCCAGCCCTTTTCATTTCACTCTGGCTGGAAAAGTCTCTTTAGGGAACGCTTTTCTTTTAAAAATCCCGACTGCGGCGGTCCCGGGTCCCGCTCCCCGTCTGCTCCCTCGCGCTGGACCGGGTCCCGGGTCCCGGTCCCGGTCCGCCCCCCCCCCCGCGCTGGTCGCGCTGGACCCGCTCACACACACGCGCTGTCGGGGAGCCGGTACTGGGTTGTATGCGACAGGAGCTCCGTTAATTCAGCTGCCAGTCCGAATTTCCAGACCTGTCTCAGCTTCTTGATCATCATCATTTCATCCAGCCCCCTCTTTTCATTCACCCTTATAATGACTCGGGCTGGAAACGTCTTATGCAAAGTTTTTATTTTAAAAATCCCCATACAGTTTCTGTCCATCAGCTGCGCCAGGCAAGCGCCACATAAACCAGTAAGTGTGTGTCGCGCTGCGAAAAACACCCGCGCATGTCGGGATCCGGTACCGGGTTTATAACCGACAGATTTGGCTGCAAATTTCGGAGGGTGAAGCTGATCTGACCTGAGACAGACCCCAGAAATCTCTGCTCGTAAAACGGCCGGGAACCAGGTCATCGGACCCGCTTTGGGAACCAGGAAGTCGGCTGCAGCAGCGCGCATCACCGCGCTGCTCCAGCCGCGGCTTTAACCGGGGAAAGTGACCGCTTCCGACCCGCCGGGACCGGAGGAACCCACATGGACTTGTAGTAGGGACTCCCGGGGTAAGAGCACCGGCACTTCAGCCGGATCTGCCCCGGGATGCGGCGATCGGACCCGCAAACCCACGGCAGGTGCATCCTCGGTTCTGACATGCAAAACACACGCGCTGCAGAACACGCACACACAAGTGTGCTTATTTAAATAGAGCGGAGCAAAACTTAGTTTGGTTGTATTTTACACATCAAGCAAATCCTTAAAAGTTTTCATCATCTGTTACCGCATTAAACAGCTCAGTGGATGGTCTCATTCACGTCGCAACTCACGGGGGCTTCACCCGCCCCCTTCTCTTTTTACAGTTCTCATGGTGGCCGGCCTTACATTACCGTAATTCAGGTAATAGACACGGCGCACCGTTTCTTAAGGCGCCCGGCACATTTAAAAAAAAAAAAAAAAAAAAAAGTTGCGCCTTATGGTCGCGAAAATACGGTATTATTATACCTTTTGTTTGGCAAGACAATCAACAAATTAATGAATTTTAAGGTGCTTGCAGCGTAAATGCAACCTATATAGTACTATCCATACATGTTGTGTTGGACGCAAAGTTTTTGAAAGAAAAAAAGATCCAATGACGTAGTGAATCTAGCCACTTGTTAAGGCCTCTTTATTAAGGAGTGGGTTATTTACTGACGTTGTTTTTGTAGTGGAACAAAATATCTCTATTAGTCTGATGCCAACCACAGACCTCAGACCACAGACCTCATCTAAAAAAAGCATTCAGGTATGATTCAAGTTGAGCAGAGAACTAAAGGATAATCTCGGGTTGACGTACCTGACGGCAGGTGCCAAATACCAGGTAACGTTTATCCGATGCTGCAGTCGTGACCAGAGAACCTTCAGGTAACAACAATCTTGACCTGTGCAGGAAGGGTGGGTAAAAAATCTCTCCTGAAACTTTCCATCACTTTATCCTCAGGAGCTGAAAAGGAAGTTTTATAAAGTAGTTAAAGCAAAACTGTCACCTTTTTTAGAACGTGTTCAAGCGCTGGAGCGCAAAAAAAAAAAAAGAAAAGTATTTTAACATTTTCTGACCCCATGAAGTACAGTATCCACTGGTGGAGGTACGACCAGTACTGGAGTTGAGGGGGGATGAGGGGGGATGGCATCCCCCCTGAAATAAAAACGGTCCAAATCACCCCCCCTGAAATAGAAACGGTCCAAATCATCTCCCCTGAAATAAAAACGGTCCAAATCATCCCCCCTGAAATAAAAACGGTCCAAATCATCCCCCCTGAAATAAAAACGGTCCGGTTTTTTTTACAGGGGGTAAAACTGCCATCCCTCCTTTCCATCCCTTATGTCACTTCATCAATGAATGTGGTTTTACTGCTATTTCAACATTTAGAATCATCACCAGAAAAATAACTTATTTGACAATTTTCACCTGTTTCAAGTAAATTTTCACTTGAAATAAGTAGGAAAATCTGCTAGTGGGACAAGATTTATCTTCTTATTACGAGCAAAAAAACCTTGTTCCACCGGCAGATTTTTCTACTTATTTCAAGTGAAAATCTACTTGAAAAAGGTGAAAATTGTTGTTTTTTCCAGTGATGAGTCTTGTTTTAAGTGTAATGAGATTTTTTTACTAAAATGAGACATTTTAACTAGAAATTAAAGCTGCAAGCAGCGATGAACGGGCCCTCGCACTCACGGCCACCGCCCCCCATAAGCATATCAGAAAAGACACCACCCACGACTCTCTATGTCAAACCATTCAAAAGTTATGGCAGAAAATCGGGACAACCAATCAGAAGAAGGGGCGGGGCTAATTCAGGACAATGAAGGTCAAGGACTCAATACCGAGTCCCATGACACCACCCACGACTCTCTATGTTAAACCATTCAAAAGTTATGGCAGAAAATCGGGACAACCAATCAGAAGAAGGGGCGGGGCTAATTCAGGCCAATGAAGGTCAAGGACTCAATACCGAGTCCCATGACACCACCCACGACTCTCTATGTTAAACCATTCAAAAGTTATGGCAGAAAATCGGGACAAACAATCAGAAGAAGGGGCAGGGCTAATTAAGGCCAACGAAGCTTAAGAACTCAGTACAAAGTCCCATGACACCACCCACGACTTCCTATGTCAAACCATTAAAAAGTTATAGCAGAAAAAAGGGACAACCAATCAGAAGAAGAGGCGGGGCTAATTCAGGCCAATGAAGGTCAAGGACTCCATAAAGAATCTGACGACACCACCCAGGACTCTCTATGTCAAACCATTCCAATGTTATAGCAGAAAATCGGGACAACCAATCAGAAGAAGGGGCGGGGCTAATTAAGGCCAACGAAGCTTAAGGACTCATTACAGAGTCCCATGACACCACCCACAACTTCCTATGTCAAACCATTCAAAAGTTATGGCAGATAAAAGTATTCTAGGGGGCGCTGTTGAGCCGCTAGGCCACGCCCATTAATGCAAACCATGAAATATCAAATTTATCGCCAAGTCTGGCTTGCATGCAAAATTTGGTGACTTTTGGAGAACTATCAAATATGGACCAATCAGATGAAGGGGGGGCGCGCCTTTTGGCGTCTAGCGTCGCCACGGTAACACTTTTGAAAGAGAAAAGTAATGCGTGGTGTCGCAGGATGTAGACGCACATTTTGATGTATAACACACCTGGGTGCACGTTACGGTTCGGGCCGTATTAACTGCCGAAGGAATGGCATAAATTGCGCCAAAGTGACACGATTAATTCAAAATGGCCGACATCCTGTTCGGTTTCGGCCATGTCGCCAAGAAACTTTTCTTTAAGTTGTGTACTGATACAGGTGTGTAGCGATTTTCGTGCATGTACGTCAAACCGTATTGTGGGGCTTGAGGCACAAAGTTTTCCGGGGGGCGCTGTTGAGCCATTTTACCACGCCCATTAATGTAAACCATCAAATATCAAATTTTTCGCCAGGCCTGACTTGCATGCAAAATTTGGTGACTTTTTGGGCACGTTTAGGGGGGCAAAAAGGCCCTCCTTTTGTCAGAAGAAAGAAAAAAAAAAAAAAAAAAATTCCTACAGATACAATAGGGCCTTCGCACTGCTGGTGCTCGGGCCCTAATAAGACAAATATTCTTGTTAAGATTGTGAGTTTTTGCAATGATCCCTTTTACTTATCCTGTGAAGGACAGAGTCATATTGATAAGTTCAGAAAACTGTTTTTTATTGTTGTGTTTAGATGTATTTGATGTAAGCCCAGTGGATATTTAAAGCTTACAGAAGGCTGCATTTAACTGCTGCTATGTCATTCCTGCAGTATTTCTGCAGGTGTTTTGGTCACTGCTATTATTTGTAATATATTATTATTATCTGTCCCCATATGATAAAATCCACCATCCCCCTGATTTGTTTTTACAACTCGAGTACTGGGTACGACCATCGTTAATGCACTTGTGCAGGTTAAAATGTCTGCACCATTCTCCTGCTTTAACCTGTACGAGCAACAAAACACAGCTCCGACACGAGGCAGCTAAATGAACACAATGAATTTCGTGTGTCAAAATGCGTCACAATGTGTCACAATGTGCACGACGAGTCCAAAGACAGTTGAGCTCTAAAAGTGTAACAGTTACACACACAGATTGTTTCATGCTGTGAAAATAAAGCTATGACAAAGGCAGGACTGCTGAGCAACTCCTACCAGTAGGTAAAGAACGGGACAACGTCACCCATCCCGCCAACCGTCCCTTGAAAAACGGAATTGTCACGTATTTATAAACTAAAGTACGCGTCCCGTATTGAACTGAAAAGGTACGCACTTTGTCCCGTATTACTGTGAGTCAAAAAAGTTATTTTTTTACGTTTTACTACAACTGTAATCTACAGTCATGGCCTTTTGAGGCACAAATATGTTTTCTACACACTTTCTTTTTGCACTTTTGTTATTGCACTAAAAATGTGCACTATTACAGAATGGATGTTCTGCTTTTTTTTTGTTAGGATTTCATGAAATTGTTTAAGAGTTTGAAGGGTTTTTTCTACAAGATTCTACACTGGTGGTTTTTCTCAGTATTTGCAAAGTTATCTTCTATTCAGGAGTTCAGCTATAGTTCAGCTGTTTTATCTGCAGGGTTTAGTGCCATATGGCTCGGCTGTTTTCTTTATTTGCAGGGTTTAGATAGTTCAGATATTTAGGCCCGATCCCAATACTCCCCCTACTTTCTATCACTACACCTAAAAAAGAAGGGACAGATTTTAAGGCACTTGAAATCTTCCCAGGGGCCTGTCCCAATACTCCCCCCACTCCTACTTTCAGCACCACCCCTAAATCAGGAAGCTGAGAGGTAAATGTCACTATGTTTAATGTACACAAGGATCTTTCACTTTCTATTGTTTTATATTAATTTATACAATTTTAAGTTAAGCAGGACAGGTTTCTATTGAAGAAAGATACTTATTTTATTCAGTTCATTTTGTTATTTTGTATTAAAGTGAATTGCTGGATAATCATGTTTTCCATGTGTTCATGGCATCAAAAATATGCATCTAATTCAATTCAAGTTCGAGTCAAATAGTTAAAAAATCGTTTCACTCACAAAAAAAGGGGCTAAAAAAATTCACCACGCCAGGAAAAGTGAAGGCCATCGGGTTGATGAGGTATCCCTTATTTATTTTTCAGGGAGTTGGCAACCCTACCCATCCCAGACCAGACAAGACCTGGTCCAGACTTCTGTTATGTCCTGATATACAGTATGTTCCATGCGTGATTAAATCTCTTGTGTCCTGTGCACGAGTCTGCAGCCTTTGATTGTATTACCTGTTTCCCTGCATGCATCACTGCTATAATCTTATTCCAGATGCTCATTTAGGAAAAAACTACGACAGTTCATAACGGAGTAACACCAGCAATGTCTAGTCCACCTGAGCAAAACGCAACGCGCTCTGTTGCTTCACTCGTATCCCTACTGAGGGGAGCTAATTAAATAAAGAGCTCCTAATGTCAGGTCAGGGCCACTGTGGCTTTGCAAATTAATCCCAGCTGCGCTTGCACCCGTTTCCGTGAGCATCTAACAGCAACCAGAGTGAGACACTTATAACCGTTAACAATGGCGTGATGGAGACGTGATGGTCCGGGCCTGGGAAGAGGAGGCTCAGGACTGCGCTGGGGGTACGGGTCATTCATCTTTGGAAAGATGTGCCCATACTGCCCCTCTCACTGGGCCATTAGAGTTTGAGGGATCAATGTGAGCCGCCCGGGAGGAGTCCATCCGTCATGCCACCGACGCAGCGGCATGCTCCAGCCCCGGCGGAGCTGGCTTCCTGAACCTTGCCTAAACCTGCGCTGCAAATATAATTACACCATAATTCAGCCCCCCAACACTAAACTGACTGGAAGGACATGCTCATCCCCCCCTGTCCGCAGGGTTCCTAGGAAGCTTACACCTCTCATCCTCAAGGACACGTGAAGGAGACTGGAATACTCAAACCTTTGAAAAAAATAATATTGTAGCCCGATATTCCCAGAGATTTTCATCAGTTCCAAGAAGATGCTGTCTGAAGACAGCAGCTGTGTGAAAACCTCTTCTTCTGAAAGAATTTCAAAACTAACTGAATACAAACTGGTATTTAGGATTAAGATTAATATAACTTCTCATATTTAAACTGCTTATAGATATCAGCTATTATTACCTTCTTATTACTTAACTTTTCATATTGATTACAAATGCATTAATTAAGTCACACTAAGTTATATCAATAAAGATCTAATAAATTACCAATATAAAATGATCAATACCAGTTCATTTGTGAACTAATATTAATAAGGAACTATCAAATATGGACCAATCAGATGAAGGGGGAGCGAGCTTTTTGGCGTCTAGCGTCGCCACGGTAACGCTTTTGAAAGAGAAAATGCGCATTGTCGCAGGATGGAGATGCACATTTTGATGTATAACACACCTGGGTGCACGTTACGGTTCAGGCCGTTTTAACTGCTGAAGAAATGGCATAGATTTCGCAAAAAGTACACGATTAATTCAAAATGGCCGACTTACTGTTGGGTTTCGGCCGTGGCGCCAAGAGACTTTTCTTTAAGTTGCGACATGATACAGGTGTGTACCGATTTTCGTGCATGTACGTCAAACCGTATTGTGGGGCTTGAGGCACAAAGTTTTCTGAAAAAAAAATGTAAGAATCAGCTGCAACATCAAAGAACAAGAGGATATTAATAATGATGATGATGGCGATGATGATTGGTTATGCGGATGCTTGCAGACATGAGGAGTTCTGTCACGTCTGAATAAGACTTGGTTTTATATTAACAAAGGAACAATGATATATGTTGGCTCAAAAGGAACTAGTCCATCTCTTCAAAATCCTCTTTTCTTGTGTAAACATGAGTAATCCTTCTCAATAGGCCTCACCAATTCTGTCTCATTCACCCGTTTTGTTTTTTTTCCTTTATTTTGAGGGTCGATTGCCCGTTTTTGTCATTTATGACCACAGTAAATCTGATGTGCTTTACAGGCTTCTCTTAAAACATTTCTGTTATTGTGATCTGTTGCAGACAATACAGGAACAATCGAATTTCCAACAGAAAAAAAGATAAGTTGATACAGGGTAAATTAGGGCTAAGATGGCAGTGAAAAACTATTATAATGATTAGGGATGCCCCGATACCGATACTGGTATCGGTATCGGGGCTGATACTGCTCTCATATACTCGTACTCGCAAAAATTCTCCAATATCACACACCGATACATCATTGTTGTTGTAGTTACTGATTGGTGACTCTAGGGGGAGATGTTGAGCTGCAGTCAGCGGTGATGAGAAGAGAGTGATACATGAGTGAGACTGGCAGCGCCGTTTCAGGCAACATAGCAACAATTAATGCAGAGTGACGTCGGCAGTGTGGACATATTTCAGAATAAGGGACGAGGACAGAAGCAAGACGGACTGAAGCTACTGCTGCTAAGGTGTCAAGAGGAGGAAAGGAGAACACGTCTAATACCAGCAACATGATAAAACATCTCAAGACGCATCATAAAGCTGAGTATATGGAGTTTGCTAATGCTACTGCAAGAACACAACATTAGCTCAGGTTCTGCAAAAGAGACGACCCACGGGCCGTTAAAATACCGGAGGCTCTATCCCGTTATCTAGCACTGGATGAGCAGCCACTGTCAGCTGGAGAAGACGAAGGATTTCACCGTCTTCTCGACGCACTTGAGCCGCGATATAATGATGTTTCATTGATGTGCTATATGTTTGATATTTTCTTAAATGTGAAGACATTGCCAGTGTGGAGGCTTTTTATTTACACAGAAAGATATTTTTTTTGGTTTAAAATAGTTATTCAACTAATTTTATTTATTTTAATTGAATTTATCTGTTGCAAATAAAACTTGTCTTCCAATTCATTGCATTTTTAGCCTAGTTATTTTTGTGGTAGAAGTATCATATCGGTACTTGGTATTGGCAAGTACACAAATTAAAATACTTGTACTCGGTGTGAAAAAAATGGTATTGGGGCATCCCTACAAAGCACCTTTCAAAAGGCATGACAGACAAAGCGTAGGACCCATGTCCCCAGAATAAGGGAAATAAAAACTATCTCATCACCTCAGTGCTTGGACACATTACATATTTATTGAGAAAGAATGACAATTTTACAAGGTGGTAAAAATCTTTACTGTCCCACCTTTCTGTAAAGGTCTGAAAATAACTTAAAACTAAACTAATAATGAGGGCAAGGGACAGAGATGTAGGAGCAACGTAACTGGTGCTTCCAGCAGCCCAAACCACCAATACATACACTTGAAATGTTGTCATTGGGCATATGTAACACCTGCAATCAGACATCCAATGGGATTAACAGCAGTGGCGGCTGGTGATAAAACATTTTGGGGGGGCACTGGCGAGTGGGGATTACAACACAACTATAAACTCTACTTGAACATACATTTTTTTTGTTATTTTTTATTACTACATATACTACATATACATATACATGTAGCATATTTTACATAAACATATTTAAACATTTTCAAGTATTAAAATAACATATTGGAACCATTTTTGAGATTTTTCAGCTATTATATAGAGATATTGACAGATATTGTCTGAAAAATGGTTCAAATATGTTATATTGTTATTTGAAAAATTTAAAATTTGTTTTGTTGATGAGAAAATATGTTTCTCTATTTTTCTTATTTTTGTGAGGGGGGATATATATTGTTTTTCGGCACCACCTTGTTCTCTATAGCTGATATAACATGAATTACTCCTATGTGGGATCAATAAAGTTCTTATTTTTGCCATCTGAGAAAATTCAATATATTATATTTGGTGCCTCTGTTTCCCAAGTATATTAGTGCGTGTGTGAATGAATAAATGTGTGAGACGTAAAATGTACATTTCTTTGTAGAAAGGCGCTTTATGAAAATAAGT
Organism: Cololabis saira; assembly: GCF_033807715.1. Lineage (NCBI taxonomy): Eukaryota > Metazoa > Chordata > Actinopteri > Beloniformes > Belonidae > Cololabis > Cololabis saira. Next base: position 531,480 of record NC_084604.1, on the reverse strand, counting down.
CCATTTACTTGTATTAGTTTACAGCGCAGTCTTGAACATCCAATATGGCGGAAACGTTGACGTATCGCAGCAGCTCGATGGGGCGGATACAAATACATGTCTATGGTTTTACCCAGATTCCCCTGCAGCAGCTCAATGATACGGATACATATCTATGGTTTTACCCAGAATCCCCTGCAGCAGCTCCATGGGGCGGATACGGATACATGTCTATGGTTGTGACTCCGTTTGTAGCGAGTGACAGATACAGTCGCGCGTCTAGACCATGGATGTATTAATAGAACTGGATGGTACATCGAAAATGGCCGACCATTCATTTCAATGCATTTTGCTCACTCAGCGCATACGCTGAAAAAGTTCCTGACTTCCGGGTTTACTTCCGTGTTATCGGGCCCATAGAGCATGCGCAGTTGAGTCACCTCCCATGATGCTCTTGGGCCTCCCATCATGCCCCGGGGCAATGACGCGAATATTAATATAATATGTATTAATATAATATATTAATTAATGTATATTATTACATGTATAGTATTACATATTATTAATGTATTAATATAATATAATTACATAATATATATTAATATAATTCATCCGTGGAATGCACGGACACGGCTGTGACGTCAGCCGTGACGTCACGCCCAGAAAGAGACTTTTCTTTGACTTTTCTGACCGTTATAAAACATCTTTGATGGATATAAAGTCCATGACTTAAAAATATAGAATACAAAGATTAGTAATTGCCGGTGATTACAGCTGGAGGTGTCCTGTGAACAGTTTTAGAGGCTTCTCTTTTGCTATTGCGGTCTATGGGAAAAAAGCTTTCTGGGCCCCATGGGATTTTTTGTTGCAGTACCGCGGCTGGCCACTGGGAAAAATCGGCGTGCCTTCTGAGTGCGAGATTCGGGGGCTAGTCTACACTGTCAGGGGTGTGACTTTGATTGACAGCTCATGAATCAATCAGATTGGATGAAGAATGACAGAAAACACGCTGATAGGCCACGGAGGAGAGTCTTTGAGTAACCAATTAGAGACCAGCATGAAGTCACATGGAAGAAAAGTTTAAGAACATGCAATACACACTCATTTAGCGATTGAAACCTATATATTTCAGTCTGCACAAAAAACAACTCTGAATAAACCCAGTATGGGATGGGAAGGCTTGAAAAATTAAATCAGGCACATTTTATGAGAGCATAGATGTGATAATTACTTTTTATTACGTAATTTATGTGTACTGTGTCTATATTTTATTTTTTTCCCCTGTAATTGTAATGGGGGTGCCCTAACGCCCCCTATTGACAAGCCGCCACTGATTAACAGATGATCCGTATTGCACATTCTGCACCAACACAGTCTCACTCCGGAGGCGTCGGAATCCGACGAATGGTCAAGAGCCTGTGGCGACACCTATTGACGCACAAGGTACCCTTCTGCGTCTCTTTCAAACGCAAATAGGCTCCTATTGGTTGCAATGTAATCCCGTCTGCGGCTATATTTGACGCTAGGAGCAGTTTCATTCCTCTTTTAAAAAAAATGCATATACTTCAATTTAAAAGATGGTTTGATGACATTTCTAGCGAGAAATCTTCAGACACAAATAGAATACACCAAATTGTATGACATCTCCAATGTAATCCCGTCTATATGTGACGCTCAGAGCAGTACTTCAATTTAAAAGTGTGGTTTGATGACCTTTCTATAGCGAGAAATATGCATTTTTTCCCACAATCTCTGTTCAGTGAGTATATCAGTTATTAAAAAGCATTTTTCCACTTTGGAAATGGGGATGGGACCAACAGCAGCCTTTTTGAAAAATATATTTTTAGTTTAATGCATTGCATGCATGAGTTTATAATTCCCATATATTCTGTGACTGTTCTAGTTGTCTGACATGTTTGGGAGATGTCTATATATATATATATATATATTTTAAAAACTTAAATAGGGACTAGTAGCCGTCGTCCCGCTGTATCCCCCCCCACCTTTCCGCTACCCCGATGCGTCTACCAAGGACGCTTTGGCAGAACCCATTTGCGTTCATGACTGACGCTCCACCCGATTTGACTGCTGTCATACCATTGAATGAAGGACAAAACGATACCAATCATCCCATAGATATGGGCCAGTAGGGCCCTACTCTAGCTACTAGTAGGCGCAGGAGGCTGTTATCGCCCCTTTCTATGGCTAACCCCATGTTATTAATGCTCAGTAGGCACAGAAGTTTTGTTATGAAGCTCATACCTCACCTCCCTTTTTTATATATTTAGCTAGAATTTTAAAACCTTAACAATAGAATTCAACGTAAAATGCCGGATCTTGTCCATTAAAAACAATACTTTTTGGAACATAGTGTAACGACCACAGATAAGATAAGGCCTTGCCCGCCTGGGCAACACATCAGCATTTGGCCGACTGGTAATTGCAGTTGACTGTGGTCTGGGAGACTGTGTCCTGATACAGAGTCTAGAATTTCAGCCTCCTAGCTCAAAGCGTTAGTGAACTATGCAAAAAAAGACACGAAATAGTCTTTGCAGATGGACAATGGAGCGTGAGATTGACAGACGGATCGGTGCAGCGTCCGCAGTTATGCGGTCGATGTACCGGACAGTTGTGGTGAAGAGGGAGCTGAGTTGAAAGGCGAAGCTCTCGATTTACCGGTCAATCTACGCCCCTACCCTCACCTATGATCATGAACTTTGGGTAGTGACCGAAAGGACGAGATCACGGATACAAGCTGCCGAGATGAGTTTCCTCTGCAGGGTGGCTGGACGCTCCCTTAGAGATGAATTTCCTCCGCAGGGTGGCCAGACTCCTTTAGAGATAGGGTGAGGAGTTCGGTCACCCGGGAGAGCTCGGAGTCGAGCCGCTACTCCTTCACATTGAGAGGAGTCAGCTGAGGTGGCTTGGGCATCTGTACCGGATGCCTCCTGGACGCCTCCCTAGGGAGGTGTTCCAGGCATGTCCCACCGGGGAGACATGCCGGGAGACCCCGGAGAAGACCCAGGACACGCTGGAGAGACTATGTCTCTCGGCTGGCCTGGGAACGCCTCGGACTCCCCTCGGAAGAGCTGGAGGTAGTGTCTGGGGTGAAGGAAGTCTGGGCATCTCTGCTGAGGCTGCTGCCCCCGCGACCCGGGAACGGATAAAGCGGAAGAAGATGACTTGACATGACATGATGACATATATACATACACCTATCTATACACATGCATACATACATACACATATAATTTGTTGCCCATTTATGTACATAAATATACACAGATCTACCCATTCCCCCAATAGTGTTATATCAGGCCCCTAAAAGCCGCTAAACTCCTTCCTCTTTGTACCTCGTGAGAATCATGTTTTTATATTTGTTTTTAAACTGGTTAATGTTTGGACATTGTTTTAATTCTGAATCCATTCTGTTCCATAGTTTAACTCCACTGACTGATATAGAAAATCTTTTCATAGTTGTTTGTGTTCTACGAGTCTTAAAATTTAGAGTACCCCTTAAATTATACCTCCCCTCTCTGTCATAAAACATCTTCTGCAAGTGAGATGGTAAGAAGTTCGTCTTAGCTTTATACATGAATTGTGCAGTTTGGAATTCCAATATATCAAAAAATTTGATTATTTTAGAATTGAAGAATAAGGAATTGGTGTGTTCACCAAAACCAGCCTTATGAATTATCCTTATGGCTCTTTTCTGCAGTATGAATAGTGGTTGCAGTGAACCTTTATACGTATTTCCCCAAACCTCTAAACAGTAACTTAGATAAGGCAAAACTAGGGAACAGAACAGGATGCAGAGTGATTTGCTATCCAGGAATTGCTTTGCTCTGGCCAGAACTGAGATGCCTCTAGATACTTTGTTGTGGATGTGTTTAATATGAGATTTCCAGCAAATCTTGTCGTCTATAATTACCCGAAGAAATTTGGTTTCATGTACTCTTTCAATGTTTACACCCTCAATCTGTACCTGTGCTTGATAGTTTTTATTGTTTCCAAATACCATCATTTTTGTTTTGTTTAAGTTTAATGATAAATTGTTATTGTCAAACCATTTTTTAATTTTGTCAAATTCTGAGGTAATATTGTCCAAAAGTTGCTGTAAATTCTCACCAGAATAAAATATGTTTGTGTCATCGGCAAATAGTATGAATTTCTGCATTTGTGATACTTTACATATGTCATTGATATAGATGATAAACAGTTTAGGACCCAGCACTGACCCCTGGGGGACGCCACACTCAATGTCCAAACATTGTAACTGATTTTCTCCCATCTTCACAAATTGTTTTCTGTTCTTTAAGTAGCTTAAGTAGCACTGTAATGCACACACCCTTATCCCATATAGTTCCAATTTATTGAATAATATGTCATGATTTATTGTATCGAAAAGCTTTTTTTAGATCAATGAATAAACCAACTGCGTATTTCTTTTCATCAATGGAATTTGTGGTTACTTCAATGAGTTCAGTTAACGCTTGTGCTGTTGTTCGGGTTTTTCGGAATCCATACTGACTGTCAGATAGTAAATTGTGTTCATCTATGAAATTGTCTAATCTGTTATTAAATAGTTTGTCCAAATTTTTGGAGAATTGTGGGAGAAGAGAGACAGGTCTGTAATTTGTGAAGTGGTGTTTGTCTCCAGTTTTGTACAATGGCATAACTTTAGCTATTTTCATGCCATTGGGGAATTGACCAGTTTGTAATCAAATAAAACACCTTCATAAACAATACCTGCCTGAAATGAACTTATCTTAAAATTCTTGACCACTTTTCACCTTTATTGTGATAGGGTTTACACTACCCTTAATTCTATTCAAACTTCATTCTGTTTCTTCCAAATGTCAAATCATAATTAATTAAATTTTAAAATATATAGTTTCAACTGAATATTAAACCAATCTTTGTTACCTACATGAGAAATATGAACTGGTATAGAGTTCCAGCCAACCATAAAGAGATTGTGTCACCAGTATATTCCTCAGAAAATGTAACAAAGTATACATGTAAGTAGACCTTTGTCTTATAGATAACGAGGAAACTAACTTTTAATAGTTGATTTCCTGGAGAGACAGGCTACACACTCTGGACAGGGGCCACACATGGGACAGGTCGTCTCAAACGGAGGCAAAGAGCCGTGCACGCTTTCACCTGCATCTTATTTAATGATTGCGTGTCAGAGATGAAGGTGAGCGGTGTCCAGTGATAGCACTCGTTTAACACCAGAGGGCAGCATGGAGTCACGCCCTAAAGCTGCACGTCCTCTTGTTGAGACCCAGAAGAAACAAGGGGAGAATGAAGATCTGGACAGAAAAACAAGGCTTTTTGTATTTTGCTTTATTAGAACTTTTAATGAAGAGTATAAATAGTGATATTCAGTACTGGAGTTGAGGGGGGATGAGGGGGGATGAAGGTGGATGGCATCCCCCCTGAAATAAAAACGGTCCAAATCATCCCCACTGAAATAAAAACGGACCAAATCATCCCCCCCCAGTAAAACTGCCATCCCCCCTTTCCATCCCACATGTCATTTCATCAATGAATGTGGTTTTACTGCTATTTCAAAATTTAGAGTCATCACCAGAAAAATAACACCAGAAAAATAACTTATTTGACAATTTTCACCTGTTTCAGGTAAATTTTCACTTTAAATAAGTAGAAAAATCTGCCAGTGGGACAAGATTTATCTTCTTATTACAAGCAAAAAAATCTTGTCCCACTGGCAGATTTTTCTACTTATTTCAAGTGAAAATCTACTTGAAACAGGTGAAAATTGTTGTTTTTTCCAGTGATGAGTCTTGTTTTTTTACGTAAATGTAATGAGATTTTTTTACTAAAATGAGGACAGGAGGACAGAGGCATATTGATAAGGGATTAAACATTTTTTATCATTACATATTTTTATTGCTTTTCACAATATGTATGTATATATATATATATATATATATATATATATATATATATATATATATATATATATATATATATATATATATATATATAACCAATAGTACACATATTACATTTATTTATTGCTTTTCACAATATGTATGTATATATATGTATATATATATATATATATATATATATATATATATATATATATATATATATATATATATATATATATATATAACCAATAGTACACATATTACAATAATAATCAACATCTTCAATCCCCCCTCCCAACCCACCCCTCCGTCGCCGTTTGTCCACAGTGCTATTGTTCCTTGATGCGCTTGATTAATCCTTGCAGAAGAACGTTCCAGATACGAGATATTCAAAAAGCTTCTCAGCCAATGGGTTTTTGAAATGTCATGAGGTGGATTCCATCGTTGTACCATGATCTTTTTGGCTTCCGTCAATCCGGCAAGCCAGACCTTCCGGATCTTTTGGGTAAGATGTAGTTTAGAGTCATCATTCAAAAGGTGCACAAAGAGAGGACTATAATTGATGAAAAAAAAATGTGCTCCTATCTGTGCACACACACTTATATGTGTCAACACATATAGTATTTCAACAATATCCTTTTACAGTGATTTTATGCTGTAGTGAGCCTCTGAAATCTTGTTTCCTTGTAAGAAGGTCTCTAAAGAGAGGTTTTCACAGACAATGTACATTTCCCAAATTCCCAAACCAGTATAGTTGCCTATTCAGGCTATATCATTACCATCACTGTTATCTGAAAGGTCAATGGTTGACCTCACCCTAACCCAAACATTAACTAACCCCAACCTGAGCTAGAAATCACATTACATACGAATAAATACAAATTAAATGAAATGAAAACACATATACCGGTAGGTGCTTAAGGTACACGTATTAATATGTATGCATACATACACAGATAAGGATGTGTGTAAATGTTATATTCATCAATATTTGTCATTGATGTCCTTTTCAGAGTCAGTAAAGTTGACTGAGAACTTGGTTAGAGAAAAGCGTTTTCCTACGCTGCACCGGTGGAACAATCTGAAAAATTCACTGCAGCTTTAACACTATTTCTCTGAACGGATTTAAAACTTTGCTCATGAACTGTTTAACTGAACTGCTCTTCGTAAACTGGCCTTAGATGATTTCATGATGTCTTAATTTTATTATTAGGTTGTACTTTTTTTTTCCCCTCTTTTTGTCTTGGTACCGATGCACCTAACTGATTTTATCCAGGTTTTCTCCCTCTGTTTTGCATACTGTACCAGCGTGCCTTTTGGCCAAACAGAGATGTTATCTCCAGGGACTTGCTGGTAAAATAAAGGTAAAATAAAATCAGAAATGTCACTCTCTGATCTTCTTACCATTTGAAACCCGTCAACAGATGTCTGCTGGCTTCGTGTTGAGCTTCACGCTTCATCCACTATTGAGAACACAAACTCAGCCAGCAGACACTTGCTGCGATGAAGCTTGTTGGTGAATCAAAGGTAACACATTTGTGAACAAAGCAGGCACTAAAGGCCACATCGGGAAGTATTTATCTGTTCAGTGAAAGTGAAAGAAAAAGGCCAGCCACTGGTGATTCACAGTAACATGAAACTGAAATGAGTTTCCTCTCAAAACAACAGAAATATCCCCTGATGATAAAACACAGATGCTGAGAGGAAACCTGGTGACTGTTGATAGTTTTAGACAGTGATATTCAGACAGTTACACCAGAACACGTGGAACTTGGAGGGTACAGAGTGAGCATGACGTGTGAGGAACTACAATCCCAAACAGTACAAGTTAGGAAACAGGAAATAAAAATTACTCGTGACCATTATGATTTTACTAATAAAGGGGAGTTTTGATACCTAGTCATGATCTCTGAAAGCGTCTAGAGATAACATCTGTTGTATTAGACGCTATATAAATAAAATTGAATTGAATTGAATGAGTGGTCTGTCTGTCTGACCAGGGGTGTTCAACTAAAACTTTAAAGGGGACCTATTATGAAAAACACGTTTTTTCTTGTTTTAATATATATAAAGTGGTTTCCCCTCATCCTGCCAACACAGGGGAGACAAAATACCATGGAATTCTGCAGGGTCTGCTCCCCCCCCTGACTGAGTCTTCCAGTGTCACGTGACTTTTTTTTGAGCCGATGAGAATCTGCGCCTATGGTGACGTCACCATAGGCGCTCATTTCCATAGGTTCAGCCTCCGCTGCTGAAACCACGCCCACAACCAGCTCTCTCTACAGGCTGGAGCGGTCCATCCTTGAGCCAGTCGGACGCGGCGCCGCGGCGGAGCGGATCCAGGTTAAATCATCCAGGTTCCCGGGTGGTTTGGGAGCTGGGTCCTCGGAGGTCCGTCCCAGGTCGGACCAGCTTCACCCTCCGAGATTTTCAGCCAAATCTGTCGGTTTGATCACCGGTAACGGGCGATGCGCATAGGATGCGCCCCGGAGCCGATCTGTGCGCCGGCCGCCCGTCGCACAGCATCCGCCGGGCAGATCCGGCTGAAATTCCGCTGGTTGGTCCCCGGGAGTCCCTGCTACCAGTCCAGACGGGTTCCTGCGGTCCCGGCCATTCGGAACCGGTCAGATTCCCTGGTTAAAGCCGCGGTGATGCGCGCTGCTCCAGCCTACTTCCTGGTTTCCAAAGCGGGATCCGTCCGACTAAATTGTCCAGGTTCCCAGCCGCTTTGGGAGCAGAGATTTCTGGGGTACGTCCCAGGCTGGATCAGCTTCACCCTCCGAGATTTTCAGCGAAATCTGTCGGTATGATCACCGGTAACGGGCGATGCGCCCGGCGTGGCTCCGGGGCCAGCGTTCAGCATCCGCCGGGCAGATCCGGCTGAAATAGTGCATACATTTTATTTATATACAACTCATATTTTATTTTTTTAACAATAAAGTTGCCATTTGTGAAAATTCAGTTTTGTGATTTATTTACAGGCTCGGGCTGCTCTGGCGGAGCGAGGTTTATGCTCCTCCCCTGCTACACGTCATTCAGGGAGCCAATCAGCACAGAGCCTCATTATCATACCCCCCCCCCTTAGAATGGAGCACAGAAAAAGGGGTTAGAAGCGGTAAAACTAGTGACAGGGCCCACAGGCTGGATTTATGATTTATGTAGAAAAAACAAGCTTGTTTTTAAGACATTCAAGGCCTGTTTAAAATATACATTAAATGCCATAATATGTCCCCTTTAAGAGGTCCAGTTAGAGAAAATGTACTCAAGCTGAGGTCCAGAACATCATAATATATATATATATATATATATATATATATATATATATATATTCAAGTAGCCTCATAGCTGTATCAACATCTGCATCTGACTGTTAAATTAAACAAAGTACATTTCAAAAATATTTGTCACTTAACATTAAAGTATACACATTTTTTTCTCTTATTAGGTTAAAGGACTGCAATAAAAAATAAAATAGAGAAATAAAGTAGCATTTGAAAAATAAAATAAAATCTACCAGCAGTTTGAATTTCCCTTTTTCTTTGTTAACTGTCTCAACACATTTTTATAATAAATGAATATAAACTCATCTTAACAATCAAACGGTTTTACAGTTTCTCTTTCTTCCCCTCTTATAATCGTATGCCTCCACTTTCTGTCGTTCAGTGAGAGAACTGAGCTATAATTTCTCCTGTCAGGACTTTAAATCTAGGCTGTATGGTGTCAGGTTCTCATACACATGTGAAGGTGCTCATTGTTGAGCCTGGAACGATATTAAGTTTGAATTATGTTCATTGTGGAGAAAGCTGCCTCATAGCCGTATGTGGACCCAAACACGGGCAGGATGTTTTAAGATGGTCAGTTTATTTTTCTGTGACTTCAGTTCAGACTTGAGTGGATCTGTTGTATGAAAAACTTTGTTTTGTTTCAGTGGTGTTTCACATTGGCATTTTTAATAAGCGCCACAGTCTCTGAATGTATGAGACACTGGTTTTGTCCCAGTGGGAAGACTGAACAAGGATGAATCTGTCCATTCCGGGTTAAAAGCTTTATTTTCACTGTCCACTTTTCTCTTCTTAAGCCTGAATTATAGTTCACACACACACAGTCACACACATATATAATCTGAAGTTTGTGTTAATGTGTAGTTAGTTGTTATTTATGTGTAGTTTAGGCATCAGAATGTATCCCAAGTGTCTCACTATCTTCTAACACTTGTGTTAATAAATTCTTTTTTTTTTTTTTTTTTTTAGAAAAAAAGACAACATATAATTAAAGCTGCAAGCAGCGATGAACGGGCCCTCGCACTCACGGCCACCGCCCCCCATAAGCATATCAAAAATGACACCACCCACGACTTCCTATGTCAAACCATTCAAAAGTTATAGCAGAAAAAAGGGACAACCAATCAGAAGAAGGGGCGGGGCTAATTCAGGCCAATGAAGGTCAAGGACTCCATACAGAATGTGATGACACCACCCACGACTCTCTATGTCAAACCATTCAAAAGTTATAGCAGAAAATCGGGACAACCAATCAGAAGAAGGGGCGGGGCTAATTTTCGCCAATTATGGTCAAGGACTCAATACCGAGTCCCATGATACCACCCACGACTCTTTATGTCAAACCTTTCAAAAGTTATGGCAGAGAAAAGTATTCTAGTGGGCGCTGTTGAGCCGTTAGGCCACGCCCATTAATGCAAACCATGAAAAATCTAATTTATCGCCAGGCCTGGCTTGCCCATAGGAAAAACAACACCAACCGCCGCTGAGTTTGTGTGCAGTTTCCCATTGAAACAATATCTCACACTACTGAGGTTAGATGAAAAACATTAATTAGATGAAGTTGGTAATTAAAGGAGCATGAGGCAGGATTTATGAAAAAAATGTGTATACGTTTTAAGTTTTCTAGTAATAATGTCAGATGAAGCGTTCCAAACCAAAAAGAATGAGCCCTCTAGTGTATCTCTCCGTTGCCTTGAACAGGCTGTGTGCTGCAAAATGTGCTGCAATTGTGCCCGGAATTTCCCGCGCTGTCCTGCGGATGTGACGTCACATGACGCAGCATGCGCGTTCTCCCCCTCTCCCGTGCCGGCTTCACTGTTGGCTGCAGTACCCCCAACGTCCGTCGTGGCGAAGGGTGACGCTAGAGAGTCATTTCTTAAAAGGAGCCTCAAGCTCCTTTAAAGATTACAATATTTAGATATCACTCATCACACCAGTAAACAGGAGAAACCACAATGGTCAATTCTCGCCAAATTGAGTAAATTCCAATTGTCCCTGAACGCACCAGTGGATGAAAGATGCAGTGGATGAAGAAATAATCATCAGTTTCCGAATTCCGACGGTGTATATTTTTATTTGCACCTTTTGCTATAAAAAAAAACAAAAAACAGTCAATGAAAAATGGATAGGAATAGTAAGCCAAGAGGACTTATAATATTACAAAGTTCACTCTCACTCTCAAATAAATAAATAATTAAAGCTGCAAGCAGCGATGAACGGGCCCTCGCACTCACGGCCACCGCCCCCATAAGCATATCAGAAATGACACCACCCACGACTTCCTATGTCAAACCATTCAAAAGTTATAGCAGAAAAAAGGGACAACCAATCAGAAGAAGGGGCGGGGCTAATTCAGGCCAATGAAGGTCAAGGACTCCATACAGAATCTGATGACACCACCCACGACTCTCTATGTCAAACCTTTCAAAAGTTATAGCAGAAAATCAGGACAACCAATCAGAAGAAGGGGCGGGGCTAATTAAGGCCAAATAAGCACAAGCACTCATTACAGAGTCCCATGACACCACCCACGACTCTCTATGTCAAAACATTCAAATGTTATAGCAGGAAATAGGGACAACCAATCAGAAGAAGGGGCGGGGCTAATCTTCGCCAATTATGGTCAAGGACTCAATACCGAGTCCCATGACACCACCCACGACTCTTTATGTCAAACCTTTCAAAAGTTATGGCAAAGAAAAGTATTCTAGTGGGCGCTGTTGAGCCGTTAGGCAACGCCCATTAATGCAAACCATGAAATATCAAATGTATCGACAGGCCTGGCTTTTCTTTAAGTTGCGACATGATACAGGTGTGTACCGATTTTTGTTCATGTACGTCAAACCGTATTATGGGGCTTGAGGCGCAAAGTTTTTTCTGTCTGAACCAATCAGATGAAGGGTGGGCGCGCTTTTTGCTGTCTAGCGTCGCCACGGTAATGCTTTTGAAAGAGAAAAGTAATGCGTGGTGTCGGAGGATGGAGATGCACGTTTTGATGTATAACACACCTGGGTGCACGTTACGGTTCGGGCCGTATTAATGACCGAAGAAATGGCATAAATTGCGCCAAAATTACACAATTAATTCAAAATGTTCAAAATGGCTGACTTCCTGTTCGGTTTCGGCCCTGGCGCCAAGAGACTTTCTTTTAAGGTGCGACATGATACAGGTGTGTACCGATTTTCGTGCATGTACGTCAAACCGTATTGTGGGACTTGAGGCACGAAGTTTTATCTGTATGGACCAATCAGATGAAGTGGGGGCGCGCTTTTTGGCGTCTATCATCGCCACGGTAACGCTTTTGACTGAGAAAAGTTATGCACGTTATTGCAGGATGGAGACGCACATTTTGATGTATAACACACCTGGGTGCACGTTACGGTTCGGGCGAAGAAGCGGCTGAAGGGATGGCATAAATTGCGCCAAAATTACATGATTAATTCAAACTGGCCGACTTCCTGTTGGGTTTCGGCCATGGCGCCAGGAGACTTTTTTTTAAGTTGTGCTATGATACAGGTGTGTACCGATAAAGGACGATAAAGGAAGCTCTGAAAACCTTAACAAACCATGGTTTACTATAGAACTTAGGAAATCTGCTTTAAGGAAAAACAAGCTTCATAAAAGGCATTTACAAAGTCCTAGTCCTTTAAATTGTGCTACATACAAAAATTATAGGAATAAATACAACCACCTTATTAGAAATAAATAAATGATCTATGGATAATATTGAAAGAATCACTCAACAAGAAAAAAAATCATCTATTCCAGCCCAGTCTACATTTCAGGATGGTGCATAAGATAACAGAGCGTACACAAATTGCTAATAAATTCCATGATTTCTTTATAAATGTGGTTCCACGTCTTGCAAAAAATATTGAAAATGTTCATGGTTCTCCTTCTAACTATAAATGAAGGTTATCCCTCTTTAAAGAAGACCTATTATGAAAAACATAGGAACATACAATGACATAGTTATGCTGATTCTTTAATATTTGTCTTTAAATTTGTCTCAAATCAAACTGTCTGCTGTTTCTCATCATTTGGGCCGACCACCCGTCATGTAGGGTAACCAACGAATCGCAATTTTGTACCAAATTCAAAATTTAATGTCTATCAGTTTTGGTATAATATAAATCTAAAATAAATATAAATCATTGGTATAGTATGCATAAATGGCTTTATGAGGGTGACACTTCCATTATAGATAAAATGTATTTCAAAATGGTTTTCAAAAAGTAAAGGACATATGAGTCTATCTTTCTTGAAAAGTTAATTTAATTACTGATACTTATTAAAATATACATTTTGTTAAGGAAATCTATTAATTTTGAGATAAATAACTCAAAGGCCTAATACATTATTGACACACAACTGTGATTCAGGCTTAAAGCTCCCCTGCTACACGTCATTCAGGCAGCCAATCAGCACAGAGCCTCATTAACATAGCCCCCCCTCCCCTCAGAATCCCTCATAGAGAAGGTTAGAAACGGTAAAAATAAAGACATGGCCCAGAGGCTGAATTTCTCATTTATGTAGAAAAAACATTCAAAAGCTTGTTTTTAAGACATTCAATGCCTGTTTAAAATATACATTAAATGCCATAATAGGTCACCTTTAAATAATTTTTAAGCAAATGAAGCAATTCTCGCCAAATACAGTAAATTCCAGTTGTCCCTGAACGCACCAGTAGGATAATCTGTAATATTAGAATTCCGACCGGTCCCTGAATGCACCTCCTCCGAGGCGCTGCGCGGTGCCGACCAGATCTCGGCTGAAAGCCGATAATAATATAATAAAATTGCAAAGCTGCTGTGCAATAAGGTGTAATACATGCACTGTAATTATTTTCTGTATAAAAATTGAATGTAATAAGACGGGTTTGACTCAAAATCAGTGTGGTTTTATTTAAGTGGTCTCTGTCTCGGTACATTTCAACTAAGTGGTCTCTGTCGATGAACAAAGCGAGCTGCGCATTTCTGTAAGCAGACATGTGCCGCCGAAATACATCGGTGAAAACTATTCCACAGGATTATTACACCATAGATGTCTTAAGACTACTCTACAATTATGCACACAACAAAAAATACTTACAGATTCGGGACCATGGAGTCGGGCTCGTGAAAACACGAGACGTCATGTCGTGTGAGTGACGTCACCACGCTGAGCACGCAACAACGTTCCCCCCCCCCCCCCCCCCCCCCCTCCTCCCTCCTCCCTCCTCCCTCGGCCTCCGCTCCGCTGCAGGAACTGTCCGGCACACAGAGCCAGTTTGCTTTAAATCCAATGGATTTAAATAAATATTGATTAAAAATCCCGCGTTGTACGCACAAAATATATTTTCACATCACAGTAAACAATATTTTTACGAAGTTTACGAAGTTAATTGGACATGGCATGACAAAGATATGATTTAATTGTATATGAATACATTTTTGGAAAAAGAGAGTTACAAAGTTCTTCAAAAGCGATATGTACCAGCGTATGATTTTTTAATCCTGTTGTAAGCTATCTGAAACTGCCATTTTATTGTCTTAAGACCAAGCCTATGATTTTAAATTATTATTTTACCAAAAAATTCAGAGTGACGTAAAATGGCAGTTCCCTTCAAGTTATGACCACGATACTCAACACAGTTAATAAGGACGCTTATGACAATAATATGTGTCGATTTCATTGTGATTGGGTGAATGAAACAGCAATGACAGCACATAATTTGATGAAAAATGTATATCTGACCAAAAGGTGGCGCTATGGAGTTCATCCAAGATTGTCATATCCACTTGTTCAGAATGGAAGCCTGATTACATGAATTGATTTTGGGTTAATTCTGACCAATTATGTTTAAGTTACAACAACTTTTATGTTCATGGCGAGACACCGAAATTTTACTACCTCTAACGGCCACGCCCTTCGATAAGAACGTACAGTTTTCTCTGTCAGTCATCGTCAATGTCTTACCTATTATCTGACCAACTTTGAGATCATTAATCTCATCTCGCTTGGAGCACAGATGCAAACTAGAAGACATGACAATTCCTGGTGCCAACAGGTGGCGCTACAACCAATCCTGAATATTCCACCATAGATGTCTTCAGGCTCAGCCTACAATCATGCACATACGTTTTCGGCCACATAAAATAATGTATTGCTGAATTACAGCCAATTGATGTTTCATGGCGAGGCTTAAAAATGACCTCAAACTTCGCCGAATGACTACGGTCAAGCCCTCTGGTGAAAACTTAAAAGCTTCGCAATTTAGCGTCGGCCATGTGTCTAGATTGTACAAACCAAGTTGTGAGCCAATTCGATAAAATCTCTAGGAGGAGTTCGTTAAAGTACGAGGCCTAGAAATGATCAGAATTCATGAAAAATGACATTTTCTGTTCAAAATGCCGGACTTCCTGTGTAACTTAGACCATGGGTCCAAAAGACTTTTTTGTAGCTCTTTGTCTAATATAATACACACATAAAGGTCATTGCTGTAAGTCAAACCATATTGTGGGGCTCGTCAAAAAACATAAAATAGGTGGCGCTATAGAGCCCATTCTTGTGGACCCATGCCTGTCGCCCATAAAATACGTAATTTTACGCGACTCTGGAAGCGTGTGCAAAATTTGGTGAGTTTTGGAGCATTTTAAGGCCTCCAAAAAGGCAATTTATTTACGGCGAGAATAATAATAATAATAATAATAATAATAATAATAATAATAATTAAAGCTGCAAGCAGCGATGAACGGGCCCTCGCACTCACGGCCACCGCCCCCCATAAGCATATCAGAAATGACACCACCCACGACTTCCTATGTCATACCATTCAAAAGTTATAGCAGAAAAAAGGGACAACCAATCAGAAGAAGGGGCGGGGCTAATTCAGGCCAATGAAGGTCAAGGACTCCATACAGAATCTGATGACACCACCCACGACTCTCTATGTCAAACCATTCAAAAGTTATAGCAGAAAATCGGGACAACCAATCAGAAGAAAGGGCGGGGCTGATTAAGGTCAAAGAAGCTCAAGGACTCATTACAGAATCCCATGACACCACCCACGACTCTCTATGTCAAAACATTCAAATGTTATAGCAGGAAATAGGGACAACCAATCAGAAGAAGGGGCGGGGCTCATTTTCGCCAATTATGGTCAAGGACTCAATACCTAGTCCCATGACACCACCCACGACTCTTTATGTCAAACCTTTCAAAAGTTATGGCAGAGAAAAGTATTCTAGTGGGCGCTGTTGAGCCGTTAGGCAACGCCCATTAATGCAAACCATGAAATATCAAATGTATCGACAGGCCTGGCTGTCGCGACATGATACAGGTGTGTACCGATTTTCGTTCATGTACGTCAAACCGTATTATGGGGCTTGAGGCGCAAAGTTTTTTCTGTCCGAACCAATCAGATGAAGGGTGGGCGCGCTTTTTGCCGTCTAGCGTCGCCACGGTAACACTTTTGAAAGAGAAAAGTAATGCGTGGTGTCGGAGGATGGAGACGCACGTTTTGATGTATAACACACCTGGGTGCACGTTACGGTTCGGGCCGCATTAATGACCGAAGAAATGGCATAAATTGCGCCAAAATTACACGATTAATTCAAAATGTTCAAAATGGCCGACTTCCTGTTGGGTTTCGGCCATGGCGCCAAGAGACTTTTCTTTAAGTTGTTACATGATACAGGTGTGTACCGATAAAGGAAGATAAAGGAAGCTCTGAAAACCTCTGAAAAAAATTGTTAACCAAAATTGAATCATTATCCAGGTTAATCTATCCAGCATACTCTCTTGTAATCCCACCAAAGATTATAAAAGAAATGAATAGAATACATTTTAATTTCATATGGAAAAATAAACATCACTATTGGGGATGCACCGATCCGATATTTGTATTTTTGTTTCGGGATCGATATTAAAAACAACTCTAGATCGGGTATCGGTAACAATGGGCCAATCCATAGGGGCAGATCTATTCAATTCTAATTCTATGTGTGCTCTGTGAGTGTTGTCACACGCTAGTCACGTAATGTCAGCACGCCGTGCGGAAGTCTACACTTTTCAAAATGGAGCGAGCTAAAGGATCTGCGATATAGAATTTTGTCACATTACCTCAGCCAGCACATGCGACTGCAACTTGCAATACTTGCAAAGTCAGTGTTTCGAGGAGGTAGTAAAACGTTTTTACTTTTAAGTTTAACAGCACACTGGATGGATGAAAGCTTCGTGCCACACAGTGCAATTCTAAACACAACCTTTATCTTATTTATAAAGATAAAAGAAGCTCTGAAAACCTTAACAAACCATATAGAACTTAGGAAATTCGCTATAAGGAAAAACAAGCTCTATAAATCAAGGTTATCCCTCTTTAAATCATTTTGAACCAATTAAGCCTTTGGAGGTACTTGATATTAAGAACCTTAAAACTTCTTCTGCTGGCCATGATGATATTACAGCCTATCTGATCAAAAAAGTTGATCAATTATTGATCAATTATTGTTCCTTTAATGTGTATTTTTTCTTTGTCACTTGAATCTGGTATTATCCCACAAAATTTTTTTTGCTAATAATGAGAAGATAAATCTTGTCCCACTGGCAGATTTTTTTTTACTTATTTCAAGTTAAAATTTACTTGAAACAGGTGAAAATTGTCAAATAAGTTATTTTTCTGGTGTTATTTTTCTGGTGATGACTCTAAATCAGGGGTATTCAACTAAAACTTTAGGTCCAGTCAGAGAAAATGTACTTAAGCGGAGGTCCAGAACATCATAATACATCATAATAAATAAATAAAAAATCTATTGCAGTAGTTCAAACATTAAGAATATTGTGTACACATAAATTCATATTAAAAAATTCTAATTGAGTTTTTTGTCAAGATGAATTGGCACTAGCCTTAAAAAGGGTAATGTGGTACAACCATGATTCATATTAAAATAAATTAATTTCCTTAACATCTTGATATCTTTTTTTTGTACAAGTTTTCAGTATTTTACAAAAATGGTTGTTTTTTTAATGGTCGCGCCAGATGCCATGCCAGATTGAGCAGAAGATTGATTTAAATACATTAGTGATCTCAAAAAAAGTTTTCAAAACCAGAGTCCTGGTCGGACGGTCGCACCACATGACATTTTGACGCTTAAAACAACAACAAAATCCCAAGTAACTAGTATATTTTGTAAAATTCAAGTGAGTCCATATGTGGGACAGGTAGTTCATATATATGATATTTTTATATCCATTTAAACCTTTTTTGAATCGAAAAAAAAAAGTTTTTTTCAGAAAATATAGGCGTCACGTCATTGACCCAGTCACGCTGTTTACACAGATCTGATTGGCTGAGCAGCATCACGTGGGATGGCTTAACTCGTATGCAATTGGTCTGTAAGGTCTGCTGAACAAATGCCATAAAGTAACGCTGCGCTGGTTAAAATAGAAGTGCCTGGGTCCGCGGAGGACGGCGTCCGGACTGTTGAAATAGCAGTAAAACCACATTCATTGATGAAATGACATAAGGGATGGAAAGAGGGGATGACAGTTTTACTGGGGGGATGATTTGGACCGTTTTTATTTCAGGGGGGAGGCCATCCCCCCTCACCCCCCCTCAACTCGAGTAGTCCTACTGATTATATATCCCATTTGTTGCAAGAATAACTTTCAAAATCAGTAAATAATAATTATAATGAAGTGTCTTGTAAATCAGTCACTTTAAAATCTAAATCCTTATTTTAATTTCAAGTTAACTTACTTTATCTTTGGAACGAGCTCAGCTTCATGTCGAGCGCGTCTCCTCTCTGCTAAACACATACACACATGCACACACACACAGACGCACACACCTCCACGCTGTCTGTTTGGTTGATACGGGCTGTTGGGGCGGGTGTTAATCGGAACAAACCAATCATCTTGCCCTACTCACAAGCTGCTGGCCTAAGTGGCCTCTGATTGGCCTGGCCCGACTCTCTAACTTAGAAAAAAAGTCAGAGCCGACTGCAGGGAAAACTCAGCCCCGCCTCCCTCTCCAGTGTGAGAGCTGCACTTCTCACAGGGATGAAAACTCAGCTTTCAATTCAAACCAGAAAAAAATCATTACAAATCGCCTGTTTGATCTAAACTGCTCAAATCGACATTGTTTTTATATCACAATAAATAACATATTTGCAAAGTTGGAAGTTGATTGGACATTGCATGACAAAATTATAATTTATTTGGAGATTAGTTCATATTTTGAAAAAAGTGAGTGAGTTCATCCAAGATTGTCATATCCACTTGTTCAGAATGGAAGCCTGATTAAATGTACGGATTTTGGGTCAATTTGGACCAAATATTTGAAAGTTAAAACAACTTTTATGTTCATGGCGAGACACCGAAATTTGACAACCTCTGACAGCGACGCCCTTTGATAAGAACTTACAGTTTTCTCTGTCAGTCATCGTCAATGTCTTACCTATTATCTGACCAACTTTGAGATCAATACACTCATCTCGCTTGGAGCACAGATGCATACTACAAGACATGACAATTCCTGGTGCCAACAGGTGGCGCTACAACCGATCCTGAATATTCCACCATAGATGTCTTCAGGCTCAGTCTACAATCATGCACATACATTTTCAACAACATCAAATCATGTATTGCTGAATTACAGCCAATTGATGTTTGATGGCGAGGCTTAAAAATGACCTCAAACTTCGGTGGATCACTACGGTCAAGCCCTCTGGCAGAAACTTAAAAGCTTCGCAATTTAGCGTCGGCCATGTGTCTAGATTGTACAAACCAAGTTGTGAGCCAATCTGATAAAATCTCTAGGAGGAGTTCGTTAAAGTACGAGGCCTGGAAATGACCATAATTCATGAAAAATGACATTTTCTGTTCAAAATGCCGGACTTCCTGTGTAACTTAGACCATGGGTCCAAGAGACTTTTTTGTAGGGCTTTGTCAGATATAATAGACACATAAAGGACATTGCTGTAAGTCAAACCATATTATGGGGCTCTTCAAAAACATAAAATAGGTGGCGCTATAGAGCCTAATCCTTTTTGACCCATGCCTGTCGCCCATAAAATACGTAATTTTACGCGACTCTGGAAGCGTGTGCAAAATTTGGTGAGTTTTGGAGCATTTTAAGGCCTCCAAAAAGGCAATTTATTTACGGCGAGAATAATAATAATAATAATTAAAGCTGCAAGCAGCGATGAACGGGCCCTCGCACTCATGGCCAACGCCCCTCCTTCCAGCCCCCCCCAAAAAGAGAATATTAAAAATACGATAAATGTAAAAAAATAAATAAAATTAAACAAGATTTATCTTCTCATTACAAGCAAAAAAATCTTGTTCCACTGGCAGATTTTTCTACTTATTTTAAGTGAAAACAGGTGAACAGGTGAAACAGATGAAAATGGTGTTTTTTTTTTCCAGTGATGAGTCTTGTTTTAAGTGTAATGAGGTTTTTTTTACTAAAATGAGACATTTTAACTAGAAATAAGACAAATATTCTTGTTAAGATTTTGAGTTTTTGCAGTGATCCATGTTACTTATCCTGTGAAGGACAGAGTCATATTGATAAGTTCAGAAAAGTGTTTTTTATTGTTGTGTTTTGATGTATTTGATGTAAGCCCAGTGGATATTTAAAGCTTACAGAAGGCTGCATTTAACTGCTGCTATGTCATTCCTGCAGTATTTCTGCAGGTGTTTTGGTCACTGCTATTATTTGTAATATATTATATTATTTGTAATCAGCACAAATTATCTGTCCCCATATGATAAAATCCACCATCCCCCCTGATTTTTTTTTTACAACTCGAGTACTGGCTGCGGTTCTGTTTAAAGCCGGGCAGACACTGTGCCATTGCCGGCTCGTTTTGAACCAATTTTCCTCTTGTTTCAATCATTAATATGTGTGCAGACAAGGTAAAAAAAAAAAAAAAAGAAAACTCAAACTCTTTCAGTTCACTGTGTTTTCTAGTAGTTCTTCTAGTTTTCTATTGTTACTTTTAAGTTTACTGTTCCCTTTGTGGTTTTACTGGTTGTAAAGCATGTAGCTTTAATTATCACCCAATTCTGTGTTTCACCTTGTTAGTCAACTTCACTCCAACTCATTACCACCAATTTTACACTTATTTTTGGAATGAATGGTCAATAGACCTCATTTACATAAAATCATAGCTCATTTTTGAGATAGATAAAGATAAGCCGAAATTCTGAATTTTTTTGACTATAGTTAAACTCAGAGGCATATAAATTGATGGATTATCACAGACGGGTATATGTGAAAATGAAATGAAATCATTTAAAATGTTTGGACCACCACCCAGCACCAGCCAGTGGTTGGTGGGTCAAATTGAATATCACAGGAGAGGAGAAATTGAATAAAATATCCATAATTCAATGCAAGTAGTGATCTGAGGTGGGTAGTAACGAGTTACATTTACTCCGTTACATTTACTTGAGTAAGTTTTGGGAAATTTTGTACTTTTAGGAGTAGTTTTGGATAACTGTACTTTGTACTTTTACTTGAGTAGATTTGTGAAGAAGAAACTGTTCCTCTTACTCCGCTACATTAGGCTACGTTGAGCTGTTACTTTTCTTTTATCCTTTTTATCCGTGTACGCGTCAATCTCATGACATCACTGAGTGATTCTTTGGGAAAAAGGTTTGTTTTTGCATGTTTTGTCACATTTACACAGACTCAAACACACACAGAGTTTCTATGAGTTCATGTTTGTTCTAGTTCTGCTGGTTAAAAAAGAAAAGTACAAAGGCTTGAAATTTTGTGCTACTGGTGCTTAATTTATTTTTTTATTCTGTTATTTTATTATTTATTAAAGTTCTTGAATTTACTTTACGCTTATTTTAATTTAAGCTATTTTTCATTTTTTTATTAATTTTAATTTATTTTATTATTTTATTGATTTAATTTGCCTGAAGATGATTATTTTGTACTTTTGTCTTTTTGAATGGGTGTGTTAAAAAAATAAATCAGACGTTACTCAACAGTTACTCAGTACTTGAGTAGTTTTTTCACCAAGTACTTTTTTACTTTTACTCAAGTAATTATTTGGATGACTACTTTTTACTTCCACTTGAGTCATATTATTCTGAAGTAACAGTACTTTTACTTGAGTACAATTTTTGGCTACTCTACCAGCTCTGGTAGTGATCATCAACAGAGGCAGTTATATGGATGAAAATCATATTTTTGATATAAAAGAAAAGTGAATATGGGTCAATTTGACCAAAAGACCACAGAAGGGTTATCTATTAACATTTCAACATAATCAACTCATCCAAGAGATATTCAGAAGAACTTCTCTTCTGCAAATGGTACAGTAGATGAGCTGCCATACAAAGGAATTTCCCTTTGGGGATTAATAAAGTAATTCTTATTCTTATTCTTAAAATCCGTCTAGCTGACGTGACCCAGGCAGACCAAACAACAGGCTTAAGCTTGAGCGGCCGTTTTCCGCTTGGTCCTAGTGCTGACCTGTCTCCATTTAATATAGCGTAACATTGTTTTTGGACGGTAAAAACTGCAGGGGACCAAAACTGCCTTTTGAAAAAGTGCAGGATACATGTCCCCCCCCCATATTACGTCCGTGTATGAACGTACAGTCAGTGTGAGCAGGGACCTGTCGCATCAGAGCATCAGGTCCGTCCCAGCCGGTGTTCTGCCAATTTCTGCTCCCTGCCGAAAAAATGCTACGTTTGGGTTCTGCGCATGCGCACAGTCGATTTTCAAAGTTTGCATCATTTCTTGCACGATGTAAAATGGATAATGGGATGTTGATTATTTGATCCTTCAAAATACACGACCCATGACATGAATGCATTACACTTTGTGAACATTATACGATAAAGAGAAAAAAAAACAACAATTCTATGGCTTTATTTAATATTCATTCAGTCATTCTCCTTTATTTAACCAGGCAGATCATTAAGAACATTCTTATTTACAATGACGGCCTGGCAAGAGACAAGGACCACTTGGGGGGAAAGGAAGTGGTTTAGGGAGTAAAACACAGTAAAGTTGTGGCTCTACAAAGGTGGAAAACCTTTAGGTAGCATTTTTTGGCAAAGCTGCAGAAATGGGCAGAAACTGGCTCTCGGCTCTGCGCGTGGCCGCGCGCGGCCGCGCGCTCCTGATCGGGATCGCGGATGGAAGCTCAATAATAATATAATAATATAATAAAATAAAATAATTGCAACACGCATTAAAAAACCACAATACAACTTACGTGACGTGACGGCGTGACTCCACATGTTGCTGCAAGTTGCAACAACCCCCCTCCCCCGCCCCGGCCCCGCCCCCGGCAGCTTCCAGGAGCTGCGGCTGCGCGTTCCCGCGGTCTGCGCGCACGCGGCCCGCAGACAGCTTCATGCTTCTAATCCAACTCAAAACATTCATTATAAATCGCCTCTTGCACATACAATGCTCAAATCATATAATTTTCAACAATATTTTTACGAAGTTAGAAGTTAATTCGACATTGCATGACAAAGTAAAGATTTATTTCAAAATGAGTTCATATTTTGAATAAAGTCGGTGACAAACTGTCCCAAATATAGAATGGATATCAGAATGGAAGCCTGATTAAATGTATTGATTTTGGGTCAATTTGGACCAAGTATTTGAAAGTTAAAACAACTTTTATGTTCATGGCGAGACACCGAAATTTGACAACCTCTAACAGCGACGCCCTTTGAGAAAAACTTACAGTTTTCTCTGTCACTCATCGTCAATGCCTTACCTATTTATCTGACCAACTTTGAGATCCATCCGCTCATCTCCCTTTGAGCACAGATGCAAACTAGAAGACATGACAATTCCTGGTGCCAACAGGTGGCGCTACAACCGATCCTGAATATTCCACCATAGATGGGTTCAGGCTCAGCCTACAATCATGCACATACGTTTTCAACCACATCAAATCATGTATTGCTGAATTACAGCCAATTGATGTTTGATGGCGAGCCTTAAATATGACCCCAAACTTCGCCGGATCACTACGGTCAAGCCCTCTGGTAAAAACGTAAAAGCTTCGCAATTTAGCGTCGGCCATGTGTCTAGATTGTACAAACCAAGTTGTGAGCCAATCTGATAAAATCTCTAGGAGGAGTTCGTTAAAGTACGAGGCCTAGAAATGATCAGAATTCATCAAAAATGACATTTTCTGTTCAAAATGACGGACTTCCTGTGTAACTTAGAGCATGGGTCCAAGAGACTTTTTTGTAGGGCTTTGTCTGATATAATAGACACATAAAGGTCATTGCTGTAAGTCAAACCATATTATGGGGCTCGTCAAAAACATAAAATAGGTGGCGCTATAGAGCCTAATCCTTTTTGACCCATGCCTGTCGCCCATAAAATACGTAATTTTACGCGACTCTGGAAGCGTGTGCAAAATTTGGTGAGTTTTTGAGCATTTTAAGGCCTCCAAAAAGGCAATTTATTTATGGCGAGAATAATAATAATAATAATAATAATAATAATAATAATAATAAACATCACAGATACAATAGGGTCCTCGCACTTTCAGTGCTCGGGCCCTAATAATAATAATAATAATAATAAACATCACAGATACAATAGGGTCCTCGCACTTTCAGTGCTCGGGCCCTAATAATAATAAACATCACAGATACAATAGGGTCCTCGCACTTTCAGTGCTCGGGCCCTAAATATATATAAATAAATACAACAACACACCCCTCTCCCCTTCAAATAAATTCAAATGAACAATCAAACTTGTTTCTTTATACAATTAATTAATTTATACATTTATCAATATTCCATACCGTGTCTTTGTAAAAGAGCATAATACAAAGTCTTTCAGCATAAAAGTACGTATTTTGAATGTGTGACAGCGTCCTGTTTCATAACTAAATCTCTGCCAGCCTCTCCAAGATGGCCGTCGGTACCTTATCCAAGATGGCGGCCGCGCTGAACGTCAGCTCCAATGCCCCGCCCCCCCGCGGGAGATGCGCGCGCATAACAAGCCAAGCCATTCTGACCAATTATGTTTAAGTTACAACAACTTTTATGTTCATGGCGAGACACCGAAATTTGACAACCTCTGACAGCGACGCCCTTTGATAAGAACTTACAGTTTTCTCTGTCAGTCATCGTCAATGTCTTACCTATTATCTGACCAACTTTGAGATCAATAAACTGATCTCGCATAAAAGTGGTGCCTATTAGTGATGGAGGGAACAAATTATTCTTAGTATCAGGTGTATAGGTGGATGGAGAAGCAAATTTAAAATGACGCCTAAACTGTGACCAAATCCTAAGGGAGGAAATCACTACAGGGCTATTTGTAAACTTAGAGGGATTCAATGGTAAAGAGGAGGAGAGTAAGGCCGTTAGAGAGGATGAAGAGAGTGACTGAGCCTCCAATCTGCACCATAATAACTCAGGAGACTGAAGCCAATAAACGAGTTTGTGAATATGCGCTAACCAATAGTAAAGCAAAACATTTGGTACAGCTAGACCCCCATTAAATTTAAATTTTTGGAGAAGCGAATACCTCACTCTGGGTGTCTTACCGGCCCATAAAAAGTTGGAAACAATTTGGTCAAGTGATTTGAAAAAGAGGAGCCGTTCAGAATCTGCTGTCGCTATAAGATCAAATTTTGACTGCAAATCAAGCCGTTGTTTCAGTAAATTCGGACTTGGGTTAACTGAGTTTAGTCTGTCTATGTCCTGAATTTTAGATGTGAGCTCCTGTAATTTAGCCCTTCGGATTTTACTGGCGTATGCTGAATAAGAGATAATCTGTCCTCGCAAATATGCTTTGAGTGATTCCCATACTAGCGAAAAACTGGTAGAATCTGTTTTGTTTAATGCAATGAAATCATCTATTGAAGCAGATATAGAAACATTAAAAGCATCGTCGGATAGAAGCAATGGATTAAACCTCCAGGGAGAAGAAAAACGGGGGCGCTTAGACAATGTTATATTCAAAGTTAGAGGGGCGTGGTCCGAAATAAAAATTGGGTGGTATACGACAGAAGTAACTTTGGAGAGAAGAGAGCCATCAACAAAAAAATAGTCAATATGTGAATATGACTGATGTACTAGTGAAAAAAAAGAGAATTCCTTATCTCCAGGATGTGAGGACCTCCACGGATCAACAAGCCCGTTCTTGACTGTAAAATCGGTAATAGATTTTGACATAGAGGATTGAGTCAAAGTACGAGGATTCGAACGGTCCAAAGAAGGATTAATAACACAATTCAAATCACCGCCCAGTATTGTAATATGCGTATTTAAGAAAGGGAGGTTGCCAAACAGCCTATCTGTAAAATTGGGGTCGTCAAAATTAGGGGCATATATATTCACCAACAAAACAGGGTTACAGTATAGAGTGCCCGCAACAATAAGATATCTACCATTCTTATCGGCTATTGTCCTGGAGACGGAGAAATTAACTCTTTTGTTGATCAAAATTGCTACCCCTCTAGACTTAGAATCAAAATTTGAATGAAAAATATCACCTACCGAATGATCTTTATCTCGCAAATGAGTTTCCTGAAGGAAAGCTATGTCAGTGTCCAAGCGTTTCAAATGTGAAAAAATCTTTGATCGCTTAATTGGGTTATTCACACCTTTAACATTCCAGCTAGTGAATCTAATGTTTATCCAGTATCAGGCTTGTGCAGATTACGATTGTTCATATAGACATTCTTTGAGAGAAAATAAGACAGACTCACCCACCACAAAAGGAAATATAAGAAAAAGAGGTAAAAGGGAAAACCAAAACAAACAAAACCCAGGAGTGTAAACATACCTACAGAGACATAACCCAAAAGCCATGACACCCTCCACCCACCCAACGCACATTAGATGTTCCCATCCCCAAACGATGGAAACAGCCGTGCAGGCTTCGAAGGAAGCCATTCTCAAAAAAGATGCTTTCGACTATGAAGCTAAATACGAAAATAAAAACAAAATTAAAGCTGCAAGCAGCGATGAACGGGCCCTCGAACTCACGGCCACCGCCCCCCATAAGCATATCAAAAATGACACCACCCACGACTTCCTATGTCAAACCATTCAAAAGTTATAGCAGAAAAAAGGGACAACCAATCAGAAGAAGGGGCGGGGCTAATTCAGGCCAATGAAGGTCAAGGACTCCATCCAGAATGTGATGACACCACCCACGACTCTGTATGTCAAACCATTCAAAAGTTATAGCAGAAAATCGGGACAACCAATCAGAAGAAGGGGCGGGGCTAATTTTCACCAATTATGGTCAAGGACTCAATACCGAGTCCCATGACACCACCCACAACTTCCTATGTCAAACCATTCAAAAGTTATAGCAGAAAAAAGGGACAACCAATCAGAAGAAGGGGCGGGGCTAATTCAGGCCAATGAAGGTCAAGGACTCCATACAGAATGTGATGACAATGTGATGACACTTACTGGAGTACTTAGGAGTTTATATTCAATGATAAGTAGACCAAGAAAAAAAACAACACACCGACACTTCAATATATATATATATATATATATATATATATATATATATATATATATATATACATACATATACATACACACACACTCACATGAACACATACTTAGGAGTTTATATTATATATATTTACAAATATTATGGAAGACAACACAGTAAGTAGGCTATTAATTAATGTCATCAATAACCATTTACCCGATTTTTGTTATCTGTGACTGTGATTGTGGGAAAGTATGACGAGGGGGGGCATTTCACGGCAGGGGGGCTGAATCCGGAGCTAAGCTAAATACTTAGCCCATGCAAAGATCATACTCATAGACAAATACAAATAACATAAAAAAAACGGAACTTACCGCTAACTCGTGTCAGTTGTCGGGTCCGTGCTGTGGGATCTGATCCTTTTATAAGGTAAATGTCGAGGCAAAACCTAATTTTAACTGTCCCTCGCTGTGGAAACAGCCCCTGCTTGTAATAATGGCTGCAGCTCGAGCCGACAGAGCTGGTTGTGGGCGTGGTTTCAGCAGCGGAGGAGACCGAGGGCGTGGGTTGCATTTTGGTGACGTAAAGAAAATGCACAAATTCATATTTTTGATATAAAAGAAAAGTGAATATGGGTCAATTTGACCAAAAGACCACAGAAGGGTTATCTATTAACATTTCAACATAATCAACTCATCCAAGAGATATTCAGAAGAGCTTCTCTTCTGCAAATGGTACAGTAGATGAGCTGCCATACAAAGGAATTTCCCTTTGGGGATTAATAAAGTAATTCTTATTCTTAAAATCCGTCTAGCTGACGTGACCCAGGCAGACCAAACGCCCAACATGTTAACAACTAACAGGCTTCAGCTTGAGCGGCCGTTTTCCACTTGGTCCTAGTGCGTGACCCGTCTCCATTTAATATAGCGTAACATTGTTTTTGGACGGTAAAAACTGCAGGGGACCAAAAAAAAAAAAAGAAAAAGTGCAGGGGACATGTCCCCCCCCCATATTACGTCCGTGTATGAACGTATAGTCAGTGTGAGCAGAGACGGGTCGCATCAGAGCATCAGGTCCGTCTCAGCCGGTGTTCAGCCAATTTCTGCTCCCTGCCGAAAAAATGCTACGTTTGGGTTCTGCGCATGTGCACAGTCGATTTTCAAAGTTTGCATCATTTCTTGCACGATGTAAAATGGATAATGGGATGTTGATTATTTGATCCTTCAAAATACACGACCCATGACATGAATGCATTACACTTTGTGAACATTATACGATAAAGAGAAAAAAAACAACAATTCTATGGCTTTATTTGATATTAATTCAGTCATTTGCCTTTATTTAGCCAGGCATGTCATTAAGAACACATTGTTATTTACAATGACGGCCTGGCAAGAGACAAGGGCCACTTGGGGGTGAAAGGAAGTGGTTTAGGGAGTAAAACACAGTAAAGTTGTGGCTCTACAAAGGTGGAAAACCTTTAGGTAGCATGTTTTGGCAAAGCAGCAGAAATGGGCAGAAACCGCGGCTCTCGGCTCTGCGCGTGGCCGTGCGCTCCTGATCGGGATCGCGGATGGAAGCTCATAAGCTAATAATATAATAAAATAAAATAATTGCAACACACATTAAAAAAACACAATACAACTTACGTGACGTGAGGCGTGAATCCACATGTTGCTGCAAGTTGCAACAACCCCCCTCCCCCGCCCCGCCCCCGGCAGCTTCCAGGAGCTGCAGGTGCGCGCTCCCGCGGTCTGCGCGCACGCGGCCCGCAGACAGCTTCATGCTTCTAATCCAACTCAAAAAATTCATTATAAATTGCCTCTTGCACATACAATGCTCAAATCATATTATTTTTTATATCCCAGTCAACAATATTTTTACGAAGTTAGAAGTTAATTCGACATTTCATGACAAAGTAAAGATTTATTTCAAAATGAGTTCATGTTTTGAATAAAGTCGGTGACAAACTGTCCCAAATATAGAATGGATATCAGAATGGAAGCCTGATTAAATGTACTGATTTTGGGTCAATTTGGACCAAGTATTTGAAAGTTAAAACAACTTTTATGTTCATGGCGAATTAATCCTAAAATCAACAAATGAAAAGGCTATTAAAACCATAGACTTATGTTATATGTTTAATCTTCTTGAATAACAAACATCACCCCTGGCACATGTTCTATATTTTATTTGTATACTGTTCGTGTATACTGTTTTGTGATCATTCTTTTAAATAAAGTAAAAAAAAAAAAAAAGATACCAATCCAAGATGGCGGCCACGCCCGATGTTCTCAGGCAGTCAATGCGGCGCCTTGACCAAGATGGCGGCCGCGCTGAACACCAGCCCTCGCCCCCGGGGGAGCTGTGCACGCATTCCAAACACCTTCCCCCGGCGGGAGCTCAGCCCCTCCCCTCTCCTCTCTGCTGGAGCTGCTGGAGCTGACTGAGATCAGCCTGTCAGGCAGCCTGATCACACATAAATATTAATGAAAAATCACTCATGTATCTTTGACTTATGGAATTAACATGATATTTTCTCATTACAGTAAACAATATATCTACGAAGTCAAATATGTCTTTGACATTTTGTGACAAAGACATAGCTTTTTATGTTATTAGTTAATTTTTTTAATTTTTTGAGTAACGAAGTTGTTCAAAAACAATATGTTACAGTGTATGATTTTTTAGTCCTGTTGTAAGCTATCTGAAACTGTCATTTAATTTTCCTTACACAAAATTTCTGATTTTTTATTAATATTTTTCCAGAAATACAGAGTGACATAAAAATGCCAATTCCTTTCAAGTTCTGACCACGATACGCGACACGGTCAACAAGGAACATACTGACAATCATATGTGTCGATTGCATTAAGATTGGATGAACGAAACAGCAATAACAGCACATAATTTGATGAAAAATGTATACCTGACCAAAAGGTGGCGCTATGGAGTTCATCCAAGATTGTCATATCCACTTGTTCAGAATGGAAGCCTGATTACATGTATTGATTTTGGGTTGATTCTGACCAATTATGTTTAAGTTACAACAACTTTTATGTTCATGGCGAGACACCGAAATTTTACTACCTCTAACGGCGACGCCCTTTGATAGAAACGTACAGTTTTCTCTGTCAGTCATCGTCAATGTCTTACCTATTATCTGACCAACTTTGAGATCCATCCGCTCATCTCGCTTGGAGCACAGATGCATACTACAAGACATGACAATTCCTGGTGCCAACAGGTGGCGCTACAACCGATCCTGAATATTCCACCAAAGATGGGTTCAGGCTCAGCCGACAATCATGCACATACGTTTTCAACAACATCAAATCATGTATTGCTGAATTACAGCCAATTGATGTTTGATGGCGAGGCTTAAAAATGACCTCAAACTTCGGCGGATCACTACGGTCAAGCCCTCTGGCAGAAACTTAAAAGCTTCGCAATTTAGCGTCGGCCATGTGTCTAGATTGTACAAACCAAGTTGTGAGCCAATCCGATAAAATCTCTAGGAGGAGTTCGTTAAAGTACGAGGCCTGGAAATGACCCTAATTCATGAAAAATGACATTTTCTGTTCAAAATGACGGACTTCCTGTGTAACTTAGAGCATGGGTCCAAGAGACTTTTTTGTAGGGCATTGTCTGATATAATAGACACATAAAGGACATTGCTGTAAGTCAAACCATATTATGGGGCTCTTCAAAAACATAAAATAGGTGGCGCTATAGAGCCTAATCCTTTTTGACCCATGCCTGTCGCCCATAAAATACGTAATTTTACGCGACTCTGGAAGCGTGTGCAAAATTTGGTGAGTTTTCGAGCATTTTAAGGCCTCCAAAAAGGCAATTTATTTACGGCGAGAATAATAATAAGAATAATTAAAGCTGCAAGCAGCGATGAACGGGCCCTCGCACTCACGGCCACCGCCCCCCATAAGCATATCAGAAATGACACCACCCACGACTTCCTATGTCAAACCATTCAAAAGTTATAGCAGAAAAAAAGAACAACCAATCAGAAGAAGGGGCGGGGCTAATTAAGGCCAACGAAGCTCAAGGACTCCATAACGAATCTGATGACACCACCCACGACTCTCTATGTCAAACCATTCAAAAGTTATAGCAGAAAATCGGGACAACCAATCAGAAGAAGGGGCGGGGCAAATTAAGGCCAACGAAGCTCAAGGACTCCATACAGAGTCCCATGACACCACCCACAACTTCCTATGTCAAACCATTCAAAAGTTATGGCAGAGAAAAGTATTCTAGGGGGCGCTGTTGAGCCGTTAGGCCACGCCCATTAATGCAAACCATGAAATATCAAATTTATCGCCAAGTCTGTCTTGCATGTAAAATTTGGTGACTTTTGGAGAACTATCAAATATGGACCAATCAGATTTCAAAATGGCCGACTTCCTGTTGGGTTTCGGCCATGGCTCCAAGAGACTTTTCTTTAAGTTGTGCCATGATACAGGTGTGTAGCGATTTTCGTGCATGTACATCAAACCGTATTTTGGGGCTTGAGGCACAAAGTTTTCCGGGGGGCGCTGTTGAGCCATTTTGCCACGCCCATTAATGCAAACCATGACATATTAAATTTATCGCCAGGCCTGGCTTGCATGCCAAATTTGGTGCTTTTTGGGGAACTATCAAATATGGACCAATCAGATGAAGGGGGGGTGCGCTTGTTGGCGTCTAGCGTCGCCACGGTAACACTTTTGAAAGAGAAAAGTAATGCGTGTAGTCGCAGGATGGAGACGCACATTTTGATGTATAACACATCTGGGTTCACGATACGGTTCGGGCCGTATTAATTCTCGAAGGAATGGCATATATTGCTCCAAAATTACGCGATTAATTCAGAATGTTCAAAATGGCCGACTTCCTGTTCGGTTTCGGCCACAGCGCCAAGAGACTTTTCTTTAAGTTGCGACATGATACAGGTGTGTACCGATTTTCGTTCATGTACGTCAAACCGTATTATGGGGCTTGAGGCGCAAAGTTTTTTCTGTCTGAACCAATCAGATGAAGGGTGGGCACGCTTTTTGGCGTCTAGCGTCACCACGGTAACGCTTTTGAAAGAGAAAAGTAATGCGTGGTGTCGGAGGATGGCGACGCACATTTTGATGTATAACACACTTGGGGGCACGTTACGGTTCGGGCCGTATTAACTGCCGAAGGAAGGCATAAATTTCGCCAAAATGACACGATTAATTAAAAAATCGCCGACTTCCTGTTCGGTTTCTCGACATGACGCCCAGAGACTTTTCTTTAAGTTACGTCATGATACAGGCGTGTACCGATTATCCGTGCATGTACGTCAAACCGTATCGTGGGGCTTGAGGCACAAAGTTTTCAAGGGGGCGCTGTTGAGCCATTTTGCCACGCCCATTAATGCAAACCATTAAATATCAAATTTTTCGCCAGGCCTGACTTGCATGCAAAATTTGGTGACTTTTTGGGCACGTTTAGGGGGGCAAAAAGGCCTTCCTTTTGTCAGAAAAATAATAATAATAATTAAAGCTGCAAGCAGCGATGAACGGGCCCTCGCACTCACGTCCACCGCCCCCCATAAGCATATCAGAAATGACACCACCCACGACTCTCTATGTCAAACCATTCAAAAGTTATAGCAGAAAAAAGGAACAACCAATCAGAAGAAGGGGCTGGGCTAATTCAGGCCAATGAAGGTCAAGGACTTAATACCGAGTCCCATGACACCACCCACGACTCTTTATGTCAAACCATTCAAAAGTTATGGCAGAGAAAAGTATTCTAGGGGGCGCTGTTGAGCCGTTAGGCCACGCCCATTAATGCAAACCATTAAATATCAAATTTATCACCAGGCCTGGCTTGCATGCAAATTTTGGTGACTTTTGGAGAACTATCAAATATGGACAAATCAGATGAAGGGGACGAGCGCTTTTTCGCGTCTAGCGTCGCCACGGTAACACTTTTGAAAGAGAAAAGTAATGTGCGTCGTCGCAGGACAGAGACGAAAATTTTGATGTAAAAAAAAAAAACTCAGCATACACCCGGTCTCGAACTCCGGACCTCCGGCACCATAGACCGTAATGCTCTGTTTGAGCTAAGACTCAACTATTACTTTCAATTTGACTTACTGCCTTAGGAGAGACCAACATAGCGATATAATGTCTGGAACTTCTTTTCCTAATTTTTTAAATATTTGTAAGGTATAAATATTAGTAAAACACTACTATTTTATTATTACTTTTTCCTTAACCATTCTACCGAGGTTCTAACCGGGCTGAGCACGGGACTATTTCTGATGTCACCACATTACAACAGCTGATTGGTAGGGGGCGGGGCCGTCATCACCCTACTCGCCACGGATTGGTCGGGGGGCGGGGCCGTCATCACCCTACTCGCCACGGATTGGTCGGGGGGCGGGGCCGTCATCACCCTACTCGCCACTGATTGGTCGGGGGGCGGGGCCGGCAGACGTTTGAATCAGGAAGCGGGAGTCAGCGCGAGAGCGACTGGCGGCTTGCGGCGATTTTATTATAAAAAAAGGACAACCAATCAGAAGAAGGGGCGGGGCTAATTCAGGCCAATGAAGGTCAAGGACTCCATACAGAATCTGATGACACCACCCACGACTCTCTATGTCAAACCATTCCAAAGTTATAGCAGAAAATCGGGACAACCAATCAGAAGAAGGGGCGGGACTAATTAAGGCCAACGAAGCTTAAGAACTCATTACAGAGTCCCATGACACCACCCACAACTTCCTATGTCAAACCATTCAAAAGTTATAGCAGAAAAAAGGGACAACCAATCAGAAGAAGGGGCGGGGCTAACTCAGGCCAATGAAGGTCAAGGACTCCATAAAGAATCTGATGACACCACCCAGGACTCTCTATGTCAAACCATTCCAATGTTATAGCAGAAAATCGGGACAACCAATCAGAAGAAGGGGCGGGGCTAATTAAGGCCAACGAAGCTTAAGGACTCATTACAGAGTCCCATGACACCACCCACAACTTCCTATGTCAAACAATTTAAAAGTTATAGCAGAAAAAAGGGACAACCAATCAGAAGAAGGGGCGGGGCTAATTCAGGCCAACGAAGCTTAAGGACTCATTACAGAGTCCCATGACACCACCCACAACTTCCTATGTCAAACCATTCAAAAGTTATGGCAGAGAAAAATATTCTAGGGGGCGTTGTTGAGCCGTTAGGCCACGCCCATTAATGCAAACCATGAAATATCAAATTTATCGCCAAGTCTGGCTTGCATGCAAAATTTGGTGACTTTTGGAGAACTATCAAATATGGACCAATCAGATGAAGGGGGGGTGCACTTGTTGGCGTCTAGCGTCGCCACGGTAACGCTTTTGAAAGAGAAAAGTAATGTGTGGTGTTGCAGGATGGAGACGCACATTTTGATGTATAACACACCTGGGTGCACGTTACGGTTCGGGCTGAATTAACTGCCGAAGGAATGGCATAAATTTCGCCAAAATGACACAAATTATTCAAAATGGCCGACATCCTGTTCGGTTTCGGCCATGGCTCCAAGAGACTTTTCTTTAAGTTGTTCCATAATACAGGTGTGTAGCGATTTTCGTGCATGTACGTCAAACCGTATTGTGGGGCTTGAGGCACAAAGTTTTCCGGGGAGCGCTGTTGAGCCATTTTGCCACGCCCATTAATGCAAACCATGAAATATCAAATTTATCGCCAGGCCTGGCTTGCATGCCAAATTTGGTGCCTTTTGGGGAACTATCAAATATGGACCAATCAGATGAAGGGGGGGTGCGCTTGTTGGCGTCTAGCGTCGCCACGGTAACACTTTTGAAAGAGAAAAGTAATGCGTGTAGTCGCAGGATGGAGACGCACATTTTGATGTATAACACATCTGAGTTCACGATACGGTTCGGGCTGAATTAACTCTCGAAGGAATGGCATAAATTGCGCCAAAGTGACACGATTAATTCAAAATGGCCGACTTCCTGTTCGGTTTCGGGCATGACGCCAAGAGACTTTTCTTTAAGTTGTCCCATGATACAGGTGTGTACCGATTTTCGTGCATGTACGTCAAACCGTATCGTGGGGCTTGAGGCACAAAGTTTTCAAGGGGGCGCTGTTGAGCCATTTTGCCACGCCCATTAATGCAAACCATTAAATATAAAATTTTTCGCCAGGCCTGACTTGGGTGCAAAATTTGGTGACTTTTTGGGCATGTTAAGGGGGGCAAAAAGGCCATCACTTTGTCAGAAGAAAAAAAAAATAATAATAATTAAAGCTGCAAGCAGCGATGAACGGGCCCTCGCACTCACGGCCACCGCCCCCATGAGCATATCAGAAATGACACCACCCACGACTTCCTATGTCAAACCATTCAAAAGATATAGCAGAAAAAAGGGACAACCAATCAGAGGAAGGGGCGGGGCTAATTCAGGCCAATGAAGGTCAAGGACTCCATACAGAATCTGATGACACCACCCACGACTCTCTATGTCAAACCATTCAAAAGTTATAGCAGAAAATCGGGACGACCAATCAGAAGAAGGGGCGGGGCTAATTCAGGCCAATGAAGGTCAAGGACTCCATACAGAATCTGATGATACCACCCACGACTCTCTATGTCAAACCATTCAAAAGTTATGGCAGAGAAAAGTATTCTAAGGGGCGCTGTTGAGCCGTTAGGCCACGCCCATTAATGCAAACCATGAAATATCAAATTTATCGCCAGGCCTGGCTTGCATGCAAAATTTGGTGACTTTTGGAGAACTATCAAATATGGACCGATCAGATGAAGGGGAGGCGCGCTTTTTCGCGTCTAGCGTCGCCACGGTAACACTTTTGAAAGAGAAAAGTAATGTGCGTCGTCGCAGGACAGAGACGCACATTTTGATGTAAAAAAAAAAAAAAAATTGCTGACAAAAATTTCGGCATAGGCTACAGCCAGGCTCGAACTCCCGACCTCTGGCACCAAAGACCGATATGCTCTGGGTGAGCTATGTCTCAACCATTCCTTTTGCTTTGACTTACTGGCTTAGGAGAGACCAACATAGCAATAAAATGTCTTGAACTTTTTTTCCTAATTTTTTAAATATTTGTAAGGTATAAATATTAGTAAAACACTACAATTTCATTTATTACTCTTTCTGTAAGCATTCTACCGAGGTTCTAACCGGGCTGAGCACGGGACTATTTCTGACGTCACCACATTAAAACAGCTGATCGGTCGGGGGGCGGGGCCGTCATCACCCTACTCGCCCCTGATTGGTCGGGGGGCGGGGCCGGCAGACGTTTGAATCAGGAAGCGGGAGTCAAACCATTAAAAAGTTATAGCAGAAAAAAGGGACAACCAATCAGAAGAAGGGACGGGGCTAATTAAGGCCAACGAAGCTTAAGGACTCATTACAGAGTCCCATGACACCACCCACAACTTCCTATGTCAAACCATTCAAAAGTTATGGCAGATAAAAGTATTCTAGGGGGCGCTGTTGAGCCGTTAGGCCACGCCCATTAATGCAAACCATGAAATATCAAATTTATCGCCAAGTCTGGCTTGCATGCAAAATTTGGTGACTTTTGGAGAACTATCAAATATGGACCAATCACATGAAGGGGGGGGCGCGCCTTTTGGCGTCTAGCGTCGCCACGGTAACACTTTTGAAAGAGAAAAGTAATGCGTGTAGTCGCAGGATGGAGACGCACATTTTGATGTATAACACATCTGGGTTCACGATACGGTTCGGGCTGAATTAACTCTCGAAGGAATGGCATATATTGCTCCAAAATTACGCAATTAATTCAGAATGTTCAAATTGGCCGACTTCCTGTTCGGTTTCGGCCATGGCGCCAAGAGACTTTTCTTTTAGTTGCGACATGATACAGGTGTGTACCGATTTTCGTTCATGTACGTCAAACCGTATTATGGGGCTTGAGGCGCAAAGTTTTTTCTGTCTGAACCAACCAGATGAAGGGTGGGCGCGCTTTTTGTCGTCTAGCGTCGTCACGGTAACACTTTTGAAAGAGAAAAGTAATGCGTGGTGTCGGAGGATAGAGACGCACATTTTGATGTATAACACACTTGGGGGCACGTTACGGTTCGGGCCGTATTAACTGCCGAAGGAAGGGCATAAATTGCGCCAAAATTACACAATTAATTCAAAATGGCCGACTTCCTGTTCGGTTTCGGGCATGGCTCCAAGAGACTTTTCTTGAAGTTGTGCCATGATACAGGTGTGTACCGATTTTCGTGCATGTACGTCAAACCGTATCGTGGGGCTTGAGGCACAAAGTTTTCAAGGGGGCGCTGTTGAGCCATTTTGCCACGCCCATTAATGCAAACCATTAAATATCAAATTTTTCGCCAGGCCTGCCTTGCATGCAAAATTTGGTGACTTTTTGGGCACGTTTAGGGGGGCAAAAAGGCCCTCCTTTCGTCAGAAAAATAATAATAATAATAATTAAAGCTGCAAGCAGCGATGAACGGGCCCTCGCACTCACGTCCACCGCCCCCCATAAGCATATCAGAAATGACAGCACCCACGACTTCCTCTGTCAAACCATTCAAAAGTTATAGCAGAAAAAAGGGACAACCAATCAGAAGAAGGGGCGGGGCTAATTCTGGCCAATGAAGGTCAAGGACTCCATAAAGAATCTGATGACACCACCCAGGACTTTCTATGTCAAACCATTCCAATGTTATAGCAGAAAATCGGGACAACCAATCAGAAGAAGGGGCGGGGCTAATTAAGGCCAACGAAGCTTGAGGACTCATTACAGAGTCCCATGATACCACCCACGACTTCCTATGTCAAACCATTCAAAAGTTATGGCAGAGAAAAGTATTCTAGGGGGCGCTGTTGAGCCGTTAGGCCACGCCCATTAATGCAAACCATGAAATATCAAATTTATCGCCAAGTCTGTCTTGCATGCAAAATTTGGTGACTTTTGGAGAACTATCAAATATGGACCAATCAGATTTCAAAATGGCCGACTTCCTGTTCTGTTTCGGCCATGGCTCCAAGAGACTTTTCTTTAAGTTGTGCCATGATACAGGTGTGTACCGATTTCCGTGCATGTACGTCTAACAGTATTGTGGGGCTTGAGGCACAAAGTTTTCAAGGGGGCGCTGTTGAGCCATTTTGCCACGCCCATTAATGCAAACCATTAAATACCAAATTTTTCGCCAGGCCTGGCTTGGGTGCAAAATTTGGTGCCTTTTGGGGAACTATCAAATATGGACCAATCAGATGAAGGGGGGGTGCGCTTGTTGGCGTCTAGCGTCGCCACGGTAACACTTTGGAAAGAGAAAAGTAATGCGTGTAGTCGCAGGATGGAGACGCACATTTTGATGTATAACACATCTGGGTTCACGATACGGTTCGGGCTGAATTAATTCTCGAAGGAATGGCATATATTGCTCCAAAATTACGCGATTAATGCAGAATGTTCAAAATGGCCGACTTCCTGTTCAGTTTCGGCCATGGCGCCAAGAGACTTTTCTTTTAGTTGCGACATGATACAGGTGTGTACCGATTTTCGTTCATGTACGTCAAAGCGTATTATGGGGCTTGAGGCGCAAAGTTTTTTCTGTCTGAACCAATCAGATGAAGGGTGGGCAGGCTTTTTGGCGTCTAGCGTCGCCACAGTAACGCTTTCGAAAGAGAAAAGTAATGCGTGGGGTCGGAGGATGGAGACGCACATTTTGATGTATAACACACTTGGGGGAGCGTTACGGTTCGGGCTGAATTAACTGCCGAAGGAAGGCATAAATTTCGCCAAAATGACACGATTAATTCAAAATGGCCGACTTCCTGTTCGGTTTCTCGACATGACGCCAAGAGACTTTTCTTTAAGTTGCGCCATGATACAGGTGTGTACCGATTTTCGTGCATGTACGTCAAACCGTATCGTGGGGCTTGAGGCACAAAGTTTTCAAGGGGGCGCTGTTGAGCCATTTT
Source organism: Cololabis saira (assembly GCF_033807715.1). Classification (NCBI taxonomy): domain Eukaryota; kingdom Metazoa; phylum Chordata; class Actinopteri; order Beloniformes; family Belonidae; genus Cololabis; species Cololabis saira. The sequence continues at coordinate 491,914 of NC_084604.1, read as the reverse complement.
GCCACGCCCATTAATGAAAACCATTAAATATCAAATTTTTCGCCAGGCCTGACTTGCATGCAAAATTTGGTGACTTTTTGGGCACGTTTAGGGGGGCAAAAAGGCCTTCCTTTTGTCAGGAAAATAATAATAATAATAATTAAAGCTGCAAGCAGCAATGAACGGGCCCTCGCACTCACGGCCACCGCCCCCCATAAGTATCAGAAATGACACCACCCACGACTTCCTATGTCAAACCATTGAAAAGTTATAGCAGAAAAAAGGGACAACCAATCAGAAGAAGGGGCGGGGCTAATTCAAGCCAATGAAGGTCAAGGACTCCATACAGAATCTGATGACACCAACCACGACTCTCTATGTCAAACCATTCCAAAGTTATAGCAGAAAATCGGGACAACCAATCAGAAGAAGGGGCGGGGCTAATTAAGGCCAACGAAGCTTGAGGACTCATTACAGAGTCCCATGACACCACCCACGACTTCCTATGTCAAACAATTAAAATGTTATAGCAGAAAAAAGGGACAACCAATGACAAGAAGGGGCGGGGCTAATTCAGGCCAATGATGGTCAAGGACTCCATACAGAATCTTATGACACCACCCACAACTCTCTATGTCAAACCATTCAAAAGTTATGGCAGAGAAAAGTATTCTAGGGGGCGCTGTTGAGCCGTTAGGCCACGCCCATTAATGCAAACCATGAAATATCAAATGTATCGCCAAGTCTGGCTTGCATGCAAAATTTGGTGACTTTTGGAGAACTATCAAATATGGACCAATCACATGAAGGGGGATGTAGGATGTAGACGCACATTTTGATGTATAACACACCTGGGGGCACGTTACGGTTCGGGCTGAATTAACTGCCGAAGGAATGGCATAAATTTCGCCAAAATGACACAATGTATTCAAAATGGCCGACATCCTGTTCGGTTTCGGCCATGGCTCCAAGAGACTTTTCTTTAAGTTGTGCCATGATACAGGTGTGTAGCGATTTTCGTGCATGTACGTCAAACCGTATTGTGGGGCTTGAGGCACAAAGTTTTCTAGGGGGCGCTGTTGAGCCATTTTGCCACGCCCATTAATGCAAACCATGAAATATCAAATTTATCGCCAGGCCTGGCTTGCATGCCAAATTTGGTGCCTTTTGGGGAACTATCAAATATGGACCAATCAGATGAAGGGGGGGTGCGCTTGTTGGCGTCTAGCGTCGCCACGGTAACACTTTTGAAAGAGAAAAGTAATGCGTGTAGTCGCAGGATGGAGACGCACATTTTGATGTATAACACATCTGGGTTCACGATACGGTTTGGGCTGAATTAATTCTCGAAGGAATGGCATATATTGCTCCAAAATTACGCGATTAATTCAGAATGTTCAAAATGGCCGACTTCCTGTTCGGTTTCGGCCATGGCGCCAAGAGACATTTCTTTTAGTTGCGACATGATACAGGTGTGTACCGATTTTCGTTCATGTACGTCAAAGCGTATTATGGGGCTTGAGGCACAAAGTTTTTTCTGTCGAACCAATCAGATGAAGGGTGGGTGCGCTTTTTGGCGTCTAGCGCCGCCACGGTAACGCTTTTGAAAGAGAAAAGTAATGCGTGTTGTCGCAGGATGGAGACGCACATTTTGATGTATAACACACTTGGGGGCACGTTACGGTTCGGGCTGAATTAACTTTCGAAGGAATGGCATAAATTTCGCCAAAATGACACGACTAATTCAAAATGGCTGACTTCCTGTTCGGTTTAGGGCATGACGCCAAGAGACTTTTCTTTCAGTTGTGCCATGATACAGGTGTGTAGCGATTTTCGTGCATGTACGTCAAACCGTATTGTGGGGCTTGAGGCACAAAGTTTTCCGGGGGGCGCTGTTGAGCCATTTTGCCACGCCCATTAATGCAAACCATTAAATATCAAATTTTTCGCCAGGCCTGACTTGCATGCAAAATTTGGTGACTTTTTGGGCACGTTTGGGGGGGCAAAAAGGCCCTCCTTTCGTCAGAAGAAAAAAGAAAGAAAAAAAAAAAAAAAAAAAATTCCTACAGATACAATAGGGCCTTCGCACTGAAGGTGCTCGGGCCCTAATAAAAATTCCTACAGATACAATAGGGCCTTCGCACTGAAGGTGCTCGGGCCCTAATAATAACGCGAAGAATTCCTACAGATACAATAGGGCCTTCGCACTGAAGGTGCTCGGGCCCTAATTAAAGCTGCAAGCAGCGATGAACGGGCCCTCGCACTCACGGCCACCGCCCCCCATAAGCATATCAGAAATGACACCACCCACGACTCTCTATGTCAAACCATTCCGAAGTTATAGCAGAAAATCAGGACAACCAATCAGAAGAAGGGGCGGGGCTAATTAAGGCCAAGGAAGGTCAAGGACTCCATAAAGAATCTGATGACACCACCCACAACTTCCTATGTCAAACCATTCCAAAGTTATAGCAGAAAATCGGGACAACCAATCAGAAGAAGGGGCGGGGCTAATTAAGGCCAACGAAGGTCAAGGACTCCATAAAGAATCTGATGACACCACCCACGACTCTCTATGTCAAGCCATTCCAAAGTTATAGCAGAAAATCGGGACAACCAATCAGAAGAAGGGGCGGGGCTAATTAAGGCCAACGAAGGTCAAGGACTCCATAAAGAATCTGATGACACCACCCACGACTCTCTGTCAAACCATTCCAAAGTTATAGCAGAAAAAAGGGACAACCAATCAGAAGAAGGGGCGGGGCTAATTCAGGCCAACGAAGGTCAAGGACTCCATAAAGAATCTGATGACACCACCCACGACTTCCTATGTCAAACCATTCAAAAATTATAGCAGAAAAAGGGACAACCAATCAGAAGAAGGGGCGGGGCTAATTCAGGCCAACGAAGGTCAAGGACTCCATAAAGAATCTGATGACACCACCCACGACTCTCTATGTCAAACCATTCCGAAGTTATAGCAGAAAATCAGGACAACCAATCAGAAGAAGGGGCGGGGCTAATTAAGGCCAACGAAGGTCAAGGACTCCATAAAGAATCTGATGACACCACCCACAACTTCCTATGTCAAACCATTCCAAAGTTATAGCAGAAAATCGGGACAACCAATCAGAAGAAGGGGCGGGGCTAATTAAGGCCAACGAAGGTCAAGGACTCCATAAAGAATCTGATGACACCACCCACGACTCTCTATGTCAAGCCATTCCAAAGTTATAGCAGAAAATCGGGACAACCAATCAGAAGAAGGGGCGGGGCTAATTAAGGCCAACGAAGGTCAAGGACTCCATAAAGAATCTGATGACACCACCCACGACTCTCTATGTCAAACCATTCCAAAGTTATAGCAGAAAATCGGGACAACCAATCAGAAGAAGGGGCGGGACTAATTAAGGCCAACGAAGGTCAGGGACTCCATAAAGAATCTGATGACACCACCCACGACTCTTTATGTCAAACCATTCCAAAGTTATAGCAGAAAAAAGGGACAACCAATCAGAAGAAGGGGCGGGGCTAATTCAGGCCAACGAAGGTCAAGGACTCCATAAAGAATCTGATGACACCACCCACGACTTCCTATGTCAAACCATTCAAAAATTATAGCAGAAAAAGGGACAACCAATCAGAAGAAGGGGCGGGGCTAATTCAGGCCAACGAAGGTCAAGGACTCCATAAAGAATCTGATGACACCACCCACGACTCTCTATGTCAAACCATTCCAAAGTTATAGCAGAAAAAAGGGACAACCAATCAGAAGAAGGGGCGGGGCTAATTAAGGCCAACGAAGCTTAAGGACTCATTACAGAGTCCCATGACACCACCCACGACTTCCTATGTCAAACCATTCAAAAGTTATGGCAGAGAAAAGTTTTCTAGGGGGCGCTTTTGAGCCGTTAGGCCACGCCCATTAATGCAAACCATGAAATATCAAATTTTTCGCCAGGCCTGGCTTGCGTGCAAAATTGGGTGCCATTTGGGGAACTATCAAATATGGACCAATCAGATGAAGGGGGGGTGCGCTTGTTGGCGTCTAGCGTCGCCAAGGTAACACTTTTGAAAGAGAAAAGTAATGCGTGGTGTCGCAGGATGGAAACGCACATTTTGATGCATAACACATCTGTGTTCACGATACGGTTCGGGCCGTATTAACTCTCGAAGGAATGGCATATATTGCTCCAAAATTACGCGATTAATTCAGAATGTTCAAAATGGCCGACTTCTTGTTCGGTTTCGGCCATGGCGCCAAGAGACTTTTCTTTAAGTTGCGACATGATACAGGTGTGTACCGATTTTCATTCATGTACGTCAAACCGTATTCTGGGGCTTGAGGCGCAAAGTTTTTTCTGTCTGAACCAATCAGATGAAGGGGGGGCACGCTTTTTGGCGTCTAGCGTCGCCACGGTAACGCTTTTGAAAGAGAAAAGTAATGCGTGGTGTCGGAGGATGGAGACGCACATTTTGATGTATAACACACCTGGGTGCACGTTACGGTTCGGGCCGTATTAACTGCCGAAGGAAGGCATAAATTTCGCCAAAATGACACGATTAATTCAAAATGGCCGACTTCCTGTTTGGTTTCTCGACATGACGCCCGGAGACTTTTCTTTAAGTTGTCCCATGATACAGGTGTGTACCGATTTTCGTGCATGTACGGCAAACCGCATTGTGGGGCTTGAGGCACAAAGTTTTCAAGGGGGCGCTGTTGAGCCATTTTGCCACGCCCATTAATGCAATCCATTAAATATCAAATTTTTCGCCAGGCCTGACTTGCATGCAAAATTTGGTGACTTTTTGGGCACGTTTAGGGGGGCAAAAAGGCCTTCCTTTTGTCAGAAAAATAATAATAATAACGCGAAGAATTCCTACAGATACAATAGGGCCTTCGCACTGTAAGTGCTCGGGCCCTAATAATAAAAATTCCTGCAAATACAATAGGGCCTTCGCACTGCAAGTGCTCGGGCCCTAATAACGCGAAGAATTCCTACAGATACAATAGGGCCTTCGCACTGAAGGTGCTCGGGCCCTAATTAAAGCTGCAAGCAGCGATGAACGGGCCCTCGCACTCACGGCTACCGCCCCCCATAAGCATATCAGAAATGACACCACCTACGACTTCCTATGTCAAACCATTCAAAAGTTATAGCAGAAAAAAGGGACAACCAATCAGAAGAAGGGGCGGGGCTAATTCAGGCCAATGAAGGTCAAGGACTCCATACAGAATCTGATGACACCACCCACGACTCTCTATGTCAAACCATTCAAAAGTTATAGCAGAAAATTGGGACAACCAATCAGAAGAAGGGGCGGGGCTAATTAAGGCCAAAGAAGCTCAAGGACTCATTACAGAGTCCCATGACACCACCCACGACTCTCTATGTCAAAACATTCAAATGTTATAGCAGGAAATAGGGACAACCAATCAGAAGAAGGGGCGGGGCTAATCTTCGCCAATTATGGTTAAGGACTCAATACCGAGTCCCATGACACCACCCACGACTCTTTTTTTTTTTTTTTTTTTTTTTTTACCTTGTCTGCACACATATTATTGATTGATACCATGACGGTAGAAACCAAAAGTGTATATATGTGCATTATTACTATATGTAATATATACATATATATACGCACACATATGCGTACACATACATAAATATACACATACAAACCCAGTGTTTTTTTTTTTTTTTTTTTTTTTTTTTTGGGGGGGGGTGATGGGGGGGGGTGACGACATCCACTGCCAATCCAGGAAGCAGGAACACACGGAGACACACGTCAAGCACTGGAAATCTGCAACAAAAAAACCACAAACAAAGCACGAAACCGGCACGGAGCCATCCAAAACACGAACAGCAATCGACCTAAATCTTGAGATCTGATCGCAGTCTGAGCTAAGCTATCGCCACCGCTACCTAAACCCAAAAACTAGAGAGCCAGCATGCAGGTGAACAAGCCAGTGTGTATGTCTATGTGTGTGTGTGTGTATGTATATGATCATGCATGTGTGTGTGTGTGTGTGTGTGTGTGTGTGTGTGTGTGTGTGTGTGTGTGTGTGTGTGTGTGTGTGTATGCATGTGACTAAATGACTATATGTGTGTGTGTGTGTGTGTGTGTGTGTGTGTGTGTGTGTGTGTGTGTGTGTGTGTGTGTGTGTGTGTGTGTGTGTGTGTGTGTGTAATAAACCAAACAAAGCTCCACCTGAAGTGTATCTATAGTGGGGGAGGGGGGGGAGCAACCCCGCCACCCGCGAGACCAGAGGCCGACAAGGAAGAGCCCGGAACCCAGGCCACCGGCAACCCCACAGAGGGGAGAAGTAGGAGGGAGGCAACCCACCGCCTGCGAGGCCCCCCCCCCCACCCGGCGGCGGCCGAGGGGGCCCGCGGGCCCCCTCGGCCACCTTCGGCCACCCGGCCCGGTGTCCGGCCCGGCCACCCGGTCCGGGCCGGACACGCGGCCAGGAGGCCCTCACCCTTCAGGCCAACGACCCCCACCCGGCAGGGGGCCAGCCTGCCCGGAGAGACAGAGCCGCCCCGGCCGCCGACGCGGGCAGGCGCACCCGTCCCCCACGAAAGTGGCCCTCCAAGACCATAGGGGCGCCCCGCCGTAGAGGCAGCGGGGGGGACCGGAGACGGGCCCGGAGAGAGGGAACCCCCCAACAAGGCGACACCCGCGCAGGCCCGACAACGGAGGGCCCCAGACCCAGGCATCCCATTCATTCATCCATTCACTTATTCGATACCTATACTAATAATAATATAATATACTATACATAATAATAATAATTATACTAATAATAATACTAATAATAATAATAATAATAACCATCTTTGTATAAAATAATATTGATAAATTATTAAGTTTTTGATGTCCTGCCAATGGAGGCTCAAATCCTCCATGGCAGGACCCTTCCATACCGCATT